>NC_056733.1:1151765248-1151817153 GCF_019279795.1 Protopterus annectens
TAAAACTCACACCACTGTAATACTGTCCAAATGAAAAATAACCCTCTTTCCCCACAACCATTCCTGCCACACGACATACACCGCCCAAATTGGCATTAATTCCAAAAGGCTACATTCCTCTTCCATTCATCTTCCAATCTGCTAGCCATCAATCTGCAAACCATTCAACACTAAAAACACAACCATCCCAATGCCCTGGCCATGTCTGTATACTATTACAATTCTTCTTGACCAACCCAATCTGTCTGCCAAAAGGAAACACCATTAAACTGCTCCAAAAAGGACAACCAGAATGCTAAATAAGTATGCACCAGCTTATCAATCCTCACCCAATGAGGTTTACTTTCTCCCCATTAACAAAAAGGCCACTGACCTACAAAATGCATGCCCTTGATGAATTTCCCGACACGCAAAATTCAGAAGCCTTAAAAGCTCCATGACAGCCCTAATCCGCACCATTTCCTTAGACTTCACTCACTCAATCTTTCCTTCAAACATGCTATATTCTCTCCCGGTAAATAAAACAAGCCATGTCCCACATCCACTAACAATGCCAAGAAATTCAGTGCCTTAGCCAGGCTCTCTAACTTCTGCATAGCCAACAGGACACCAAGCTTCTCACACATTCACAAAAACTCTTGCATATCCTCCAATGCAACCTCAAACCCTTTACCTACAATTAAGAAATTATCCAGATAATGTATTGCCTGCTGAGTGCCTACCTTCTGCTGCCAATTCCATGTCTTCCCCTCTGCCCCTGAAAAGATACTCCCCCTCTGCCCCCCAAAATTCCCCCTACCTCTAAAACTTTGAAACCCATGAAGCAAAGACCAAGTTGCCTTCCCACCAGCCACACTGTACAGCTGGGTGTATTCCCGCACACTTTGAAGAAGTGTGTGAAAACCTACATGCCACCCATGAGCAACATCCCACATTAAAGGCCCAACATACTCCCATCCTTTCCCCTCCTGACTTACTCACTATGCTAGCAACTCCAAAGTTATCCATCATAATGGCTAAGCAGATGTTAGGGTGTCTAACTTCCCAATACAGTGACTGATCCACCGCTTTTCATTTCCAAAACCTCTGGTCATACCACAATCAAACATTTCCTGCCTGCAAACATTGGGTCTCACAGATGAGTGGTATGACCAAGGTAGTATCTTTTTCCAACCAGACCACCATATAGTACATGAATCCCAACACCCAGATGTCCCACATTCTTGGTTGCAACCTCTCTACTCTCCTCCACCCCAAGGCTGCTAAAGCCACTAAGAAACCTTTGCTATTTGCAGTCACCAACTCCATCAAGCATTGAACCCCTTCAGCATCAATTAATTCATAGACATTGACACATCCACCCTTCCAGATCTTGTCTTTAACAGAGGGTGGTATGTGAGGGGTCAAAAAGACCTCCCGTTTCCCTAGACCCGAGGTCTGTGTAGCTAACCAACTGCCTGATCCTATCCCAAAGTCCAATCCAACCTCAAGATGTTGTGACTCTCCTCTGCTTACAGATGACCCAGAACTCCCCATAGGCAACCCTAAACTGCCCTCTCTGGTGACTGCCTCCCTTTGAACCTCCCCCCTTCACTAAGCTCTGTCGATCCCCCCTGACACCTCTAGTTTTGCTAAGCTCCTGAAGTGACACATCCCCTCCTCTCCCTGACTTATTGCCAAACTGCACCAAATCTAACATGCCTACGTGAACTCCCAACAACATGACATTACCTGCAGCCACATTGTGCACCACTCCGGTGGCTGGAACATCCACTGTGACAACATCCCTTGACTGCTGTGTCTGCTTCCCTCAAGCCATCGACCTGCTGTTCACCACCTGCCTTCTCTTGCAACTGGACTCACCACATTCTTCGACCACGTACGACTCACAGGTTGGCAACTCCACCTGAGAGACAATGGCCGCCCATCTCTGCTGCAAACTCTATCCTTCAGCCATCTGACAAAAGAAAGTACAACCACAAAAACTTTAGGAAAGTGAAAAAAAATAGCCTTCCATTCTAGATGCTACTTAGCCTTCACCCCAGGCAACATAAACTGACCGCTGGCATATTATATGATACAATACTATCCCATCAAAGTCCACTCTAAATTACCTTCAGCTCACTTCCCTTGTCTGGACCCCATTCCTAAAATTTTATTCATTTATTTATTTTTATAGAACTTGATATATATAAATATATATATATATAGATATATATATATATATATATATATATATATATATATATATATATATATATATATATACATACACACACACACACTTTTTTTTTTTTTTTTTGAATTTATTCCCTTTTATCCCCAACAACCCTCTGCCATGTTTGCTCCACTGCAGAGTTAAATGCACTACATGTCCCTGGCTGCAAGTGCCTCGACCTTTACCTGCCAACCACCCCCTCCAACTCATATGTCCCTGTGCCTTCACTGCAACCTAAACCCATACCAAACAGGTCAAACCTGAGACAATATCTGGGCCTTTCACAGAATCGTACCAGTAAGCTGCACCACTGCTTTCTCCTTGAAATGCACCATTTGCGCAGTTATAATTACATAGTTATTCTATTATTTTCTTCCTTTACTGTTCACCCATTGTTATACATATATATTTTTAAATGCACATATATATTTTTAATACCCCCTACTCATACCTCACAACTGTACAGATTTCCGCAGAATGCCCAGATTTTTGCCTCACATTCCTGATCCATTCTTAACAAAATTCATGGTTCTCTGACCAAATCCCTCGATCAGCATACCAGCAGCAAATCATTAATGATTTGAAGTTAGAAATCAATGACAGACATCTGAGTCTCAGGCTACATCTTTTTTTTTTCAAAACCTATTATTCCATCTACTTTCTAAGGTTGTAAGAGCAATATATAAAAATTGTCCCCACTTCTGGTCCTTTTCTCCCTTTTATTTATGACTTTCTCCATATCTCTTGCTCCAAGAAGTTGAGCAGTACGCCCCTCTTCCCTACATGAAACCATTAAGCTTGAACTGGCTGTCCGTACATCAGCGATACTCTCCCTAATGGCTGGCATTACACCGCCCATGCAAGGTGAGCAACCGTTCATCTGTATAGCTCACAGAACATGAAACGACATTTCCAGCTTGCCTACAATGAGAAAAGCAGTGGCACCAAACCATCACCACCACCAATGAGCACTTTGTCCAAAATACTGAAGTCTGACACGTCTCGCCACCCCCTCAACAATAAAAGGAGCTCTCTTATACCAGCTCACCAATGCTGCCTTAACAAGAGCAAGCTGATGAAACACCATTCAGATGAAGGCTACAACTCGATATAACTTAAAAACAGAACAAAGTGGGAGAGGGTATGTGGGTCACCTATTCTTTATTCAAGTCTAAATTACCAAAAATTGCCTGTTTTTGTGACTGCGTTTTTTTCTATTTTTTTCAACTGAGCACAAGCTAAACTACTAAATACCCAAACAACTAACTCTATAACTCAACCCCCCAAGGCTCGAGCCACCACAACAGCTGGCCCACACTCCAACTTGGGAAGCAAAAGAGAAGGAACAAAAAAAAAAAACTGTCTACCAAACAATTAAGACTCCCACACTCACATAAGAAAAGTTACCAAACATTACCCACCTCCTGCACGCACACAACTACTAATACAAGGCCTACCTAACAACCGCAGTACCTACAGGTCATCTCAGATATAATCCTGCACTGTGTCAGACACTTTGTATACCTCTCTCAATCTTATAAAACTAAACCCAGAGCCACTTGGCCACTTAAACCCCAGCATTCACCTCTCATCAGCTTCATCAGCCTAGCCGGTGATGTTCACCCCAATCCCGGACGTAACTCCTCCACAATCTACAATTCCCCACTCTCCAGCCAACCCTCCTCCCACAAAACTCTCCACCTCATTACTCTTAATGCCCAGAGCCTCTGCAACAAAGCTTCCAACTTCCACACATGGCTGTCTCACAACTCACCTGACATTGTTGCCATTTCTGAGATCTAGGTCAAACCCCACATCACTGACTCTGAAATCCTACTTCCTGGATTCCAAGTCTTCAGATGCAATCGTACAAATAAAAAGGGTGGTGGTGTTGCTCTTATCTACTCAAATTTACTCACCTTAATCCCACACCCTAACCCTATTCCCCAATTCGCTAATGCTGAACTAGTTGTAAGCTTACTAAAAGTTAATAACCAAAAGAATCTCTGTATCATTGCCCTATATATTCCACCAGGAAATAATATCCCAACCCTTGAAGAAATCCTCTCATGGGCCTCAACCAATATAAGCAATGAAACCTACTTTTTAGGTGATATAAATATCAACTGGGAAAACATTACTCACTCTATTAACCTCTTCAATTTTACCCAAATAATCCACTCTGTAACCAGACCCAGTAAAACTAAATCCTCTGGTTCTACCCTTGATTGGATCCTAGTCTCCCACCCCAATAAAATGATTGACTCCGGTACCATTCCTGACTCCATCAGTGACCATCTCCCCACCTTCGCCCTACGTTCAACCTCCTCCTCCCCACACCAACACCAGTACATACACACATGAAACCTCAGTAACTTCAACTCCACTGTATTCATAAACTCCCTTAAACAAATGAACTGGAATATCCTAAAAACACTTCCTCTGGACTCCGCTAGCAACTATTTTAATTCCACCTTTCTAAATACCCTTAATGGTCTAGCTCCAATAAGAACTAAAAGAATAAAAATCAATACTGCCCCATGGCTATCCAAAAATACCAAACAGCTTATGCACCAAAGGGACAAATCCTGGAAACTATACCAAAAGAACAAACTCCCTAAAACCCTTCTATAATATACACAACTACGTAACTTCGCAAAAAACAAATCATTAGAGATAAAGCTCTTACTACATCAGACTCCAGTCCAATCCCACAACCAATCCAAAGAAATTCTGGAACTCAATATCTGCTCTTCTCAGCCCTGGCTCCAGAAACAACCCATGCCCAGACCCCAGCAAATCTGATCAAGAACTAGCTTCATTATTTAACTCTTTCTTTACTAACTCCATATCTGAACTCACTAAAACTTTTCCAAGCCATAATCTCCCCTCTCAATCTACTTCCCCCACTACCTCCCCTTCCACCCCTCCTAGTGTCCCCAGCTCTCCCCTTATCTTCAACCTTAAACCCATCTCAACCAACTACATAGAAAGACTACTCTTCAAAATAAAACCTTGCTCTAATGCCCCTGACAACTTACCCTCTCAATTTCTTAAGCTAGTCGCTGATGGCATTGCCTATCCCATTAGCATTTTAATCAACAAATCTATTCAGGAATCCTACGTCCCCAAACTTTGCTGTAAAGCTTACATCCTTCCTCTCCACAAAGGAGGCAAAAACACCAACATATCTAATTTCCGTCCCATAGCTATCCTCTCCCCAATCTCACAAATCCTGGAAAAATGCATCCACCTTCAACTCATGCCCTACCTAACCCAACACCATCTCCTTACCCCAACCCAACGTGGCTTGCGGCCAGGACATAGTACCACAACAGCCCTCCTTTCTTTCCTTGACACTGTCAATCATGCCCAAGACACTGGAAAAGTTGTATCCACTATGTTTCTTGACCTTTCCAAAGCTTTTGACGCTGTTTCCCACACCTACCTTCTGAGCCATCTTTCTAATCTCAACCTCTCTCAAAATACCCTATCCTGGTTCTCCAGCTACTTGTCTGACAGATCACAGGCTGCGAAATGGAACAAAGGCACTTTTTTTTTTCTCCACACCCCTAGAAGTGTACCCGAGGGATCCATACTGGGTCCTCTACTGTTCAACGTCTTCATCAACATCTTTCACTCTGCCATCCCTAATGCTTCGGTAATTCAGTATGCAGACGACTCAACTTTAGTTTGCTCTGCTACTAATCTCCTTGATCTTCTATCAATAACTCAGGCTGCCTTCTCAACCACTGAAGCCTGGATGATCCAAAACCATCTTTCTCTGAATGCCAATTAATCCAAATTATTAATATTTCCACCATCAAAATCCTTCCCTTCAAACAAAACGTCTTTCCAAGTACTAAGCCAAAACAACACTCCTATAGAAATCATTACCCATGCTAAATTACTAGGACTTATTATAGATGAACAACTAAAATTCAACCTCCATGTCCTTCAAAATATAAAGAAAACCCATCAAAAGCTTGGCATGCTATATAGAAACAACCGCTTCCTTTCACCCCACTCTAGACACACTCTTGCCTCAAATTATCTCCTTCCCTCCCTTATGTATGGTGCTCCTCTGCTAACAAGCCTGTCATCCTCTCTCACTTCCAAGTTAGAAACCTGCTATAACAAAATATCCAAATTTGCCACTAACTCTAAGTACTCCTCCCATCATTGTGAAGCCCTCCACTCACTACAGTGGCTAGAACTTCCTAACTACCTAGACTACTTTCAATTGATCACAGCCCATAGACTCCTCTTCAACCCTACTAAATGCCCCACTCTTTTCAACATACTTCCCCTCTATCTACCCAACAGACATTTCAGATCTGAAAATCAAAACCTAATCTCTGTTCACAAACCTAACCGCTCACCTGGACAACTACTCCTCTCTTTTTCCTTAGCCAAAAAAATGGAACTCACTTACCCCTACCCTAAGGACTATGCAGAATCTAGAAAACTTTAAGAGTCTCCTCCATTCATACCTTGTCTCTAAATGTAACTGTACCTGTGTCCTTCCAACCTAACCCACCTCCCTTACGCTGCTTCCTCATTGCTGTCTCAATAATATTCTCTACTACTAAGCCTTCTTTATAACTACACCTTCACGGAATTTTCACCTAGAAATTTTAACTATCACTTTTACTGACACTACTCTAAATGTAACCATTTATTGACTTCAATGTCTTAGTATGTTCTATATGCTACTAATATGCCACTGTGATATTATTAGCTATTACACTAGGTTATTTTGATAATCTCTGCTTGTCACTATTATGTATACATTCTATTGTATTTGCAATGTGGAGCTTTTCTCCTTGGGCCTCCACTGAAAACGGGCTATCTTAGCCCAGTGGACTTCCCCGGTCATCAAACTGGAAATAAATAAATAAATAAATAAAGTTCACACCTAAAATGATCCCTTACCCAGCTACAGTTACATAAAACTACTTAAGCCCCTCCTCACACATTCCTCACTTCCTCCCCAACCCTCCTGCCTTCCAATTTAACTCTTCTTTCCCCATCACAATATCTAACCTCCCCAAACTCTAAGCCCTCCTTTTCCATTCCCTCACAACCCTTAGGTGTCCCTGAATAAATTGGCTTGTCCCAAACCTCATTTATTAAGGCTACCTATTCATATTTGCACATCCTATATAGTGCATACAGCATCATGATTGCTATCTGAATTTAGGAAAAAGGCAACTTTATCACAGTTAGACGTTGCCCGTTCGATTCTCAGTTAGAGCGTCTTCTGTGTAGCGACATGCGTGAATGGGTGTTCCTTCATTGAAGGTTGTACGTTATGCCCGGCAAGCCAGTACATAAAAATCTTCTGCCAATCATTAGCGGACCGGAGTTCCGCTGTGGCGACCCCTAACCGGGAAAAGCCGAAAGACAGAAACAAATAAAGTACTTTTCTGGTGTAAAGTAAAAGGTGAAATGGTTTCAAAGGCTGTAAAACTCTTTGGAGTTCCATAATTATTTTTCTGTGTGTGGCAAAGCAAAGTGCAGTACAGCTTCTAAAGCTGTTACAAGATCCAGGATACTCATCCCTTCACTCTGGATGCTGCCTGTGAGGCAGTGCCAAGTGTGCTACAACTTTCAGAGCTATACAACATTTCGCACTCCTACAGTTCCTTTCTTTTCTTCACTCTGTTGTACATTGGTGCAGCTATTGCTGCTTTTACTGCAAAAACATAGTTAACATCAGTAAGTGTCTTACAGCTTTCCCAGCATGAAACACTTAGATCTCCTACACATTCTCTCTCTCTCTCTCTCTCTCTCTCTCTCTCCTTTTATAACTGATAGTACAGTGAGGAGGCAAAACTTCATGCACTACAAAGAATTAATAATGATACCCATTAGTCAACCAGGTGGGCTCACTGGACACTCAATCCTTTTACAGGTGCAGCACTGGAGCAATGTTTAGATAAGTGACTTGCTCTAGGTCACACACTAGGCAAATGAGGGCTGTGGGAATCAGACCCTGTACCACAGAAACAACAGCTGGCAGCCTTAACCTCTGGCACCAACTGCTAATTCACACCAATCATAACCAGATTGTTGTATGTTATATAAACCAATGTCAAGAAGTTCACCTCTCAAGATGAAATGGATGTTAAGATCACCTCTCAAGCTTTACTTCACTCCAGTTTCAAGGTGATTTCCTTGACATCCATGTCTGGAATGGGTCTACTTCAAAACATCTAAAGCTCATAATATCTAATTTCATAACATTGAGACCAGAACATCTAAAACCCAAAACATCTAAAACCCATAACATCGAATCTCATAACATCTAACACTACAAATCACCAGAAAAAAACATCCTCTCCACATATGACACCAAACTACCAAACACATTTTTTACTACAGTTCTGCAGGGGGGGGCAAGCCCCACTGCACCCCCTACACCCCCCATAAATTAAATATACCAACTCCAAGATCGCATTACAGTGGGAAAAGGTTAATTTCCTAACCCCACTGTATCAAGCCCCCCCTGTAGAACTGTAGTAAAAAGTGTGTTTGGTAGTTTGGTGTCATCATATGTGGAGGGGATGTTATTTTCATGTGATTTGTAGTGTTAGATGTTATGAAATTTGATGTTATGGGTTTTAGATGTTTTGGGTTTTAGATGTCCTGGTCTCAATGTTATGAAATTAGATGTTATGAGTTTTAGATGTTTTGAAGGGGACCCATCTGGAATATATATATATCAGCTTGGTTATAATCAGACACCAGATTATAATCAGGTATATTATAATTCCTGGCAAACTGTACACTGCAGGGGTATGGGTATTTTGAGACTACACACCAGATCATACATCATCTTTCTAAATATAGCCCCCTAATTGTAGACCCTACCTAAGTCACTGCAAGTTTCTGGACAACATAGTTTTTTTCAATACTACCCAAAATACGCACATAAAATTAAGCCAAACGTAAGCAAAAATAAATAAATAAATAATATAAAATAAAAAAATATATAAAAGAAAGAAAGAATTCCAACCAAGCATTCTGGTATCATGAACCATTACAAAATAATACTATAATAAAATAAACATGCTGCAGATATGCTAGGAATCTTTTTTATTCAAGTTGTGGCCAAGCATAGTACAAAATACATTTGCCCTTGGTACCCTATATTATTATTCATAGATTTATAGACTCATAAACTGTCACTAGGTTAATGACCTGAGGGGCCTTTCTAAGCCTAGCCATGTTTTCCTGAAAGAATAATGATGTCCTGTACCCAAATAGGACATTGAGGGCCAGGCATTTTTAAGCTACCTTTGTCCATAAGGGACTTGGGTGCCAGGCCTCGATGTAAATGTCCTATTCCTCATCCACTTGTCTTGGTTACATTTAAACTGAGTAATAGATGAACTTAGCTTCTCATGGTTGGGAAGCCAATTCCATAGGAAGGTCAGTCTCTGGAACACATATCTGTCTCTCCAGCTTGTTCTGTTTAAGTCAGAGACAAAATTCATGTCCTTAGACCTTGTATTGTTGGCACGCTTTGATTTACGAATATGTCAGAGATTCCTAAGTTTGGGGTTTGCAGATGCCTTTGTAAGCCAGGCATAAATCACCCCTCAGCAATCTATAGGAGACCGAGTAGAAGGAAAAGGCTTTAAGGGGCTCTGCATAAGGTAGGTTTGTTACGCCTTGTATTCTTTTTGTAAGGAACCTCTGAGGTCACTCTAATTGCTCTATAGGCCTATTCAGGTACATAACAAGCCAGCATTGTACTCTATGATTGGTCTAATAATGGAGGAGTACAGTGGGATAATGACCTCTTTGGACCTAGATGCCATGCCCTTACTTATAAGTTGCGCAACATAAAAGGATTTTCTCATCCCTGTGGCCAAGTGGTGGCCGAAGGTAAGGCTACTGTCTACATGCGTACCCAGATCCCTGACCATTCAGTCAACTCTTATGGAGTGTATTACCAACATGGTAATTACCCGATATGGTTGACTTCCCAAAGGGTACAGTTATGCATTTCTTAGCATTGAGTTTAAGACTATGGCTTTGGCACCATTTGTTAGACAGAGATAGAACTTCTTGAAGAATGCTAGTGTCTGCAGGGGATAACCTCCAGCTTGCAATCATCTACAGACTTAGTCAGCCATAAACCTTCAGCATTTGCTTCCATTTTAAATAATTATATGCCAAAAAGGAGTGGGCATAGTACCGATCCCTGGGGGACTTCACTATTGACTGGCCTTTTGGTGGATATGGCCTCACCTATTTTGGCCTCCTGGTTCGTATCAGTGAGCCAGGTGGCTATCCAGAGGGTGATAAAAGGGTTTATACCTAAATTAGTGAGTGTGTCTATAATGCCTGAGTGGGGTATTGTGTCAAAAGTCTTGGCCAGGCAGAGGTAAGCTGTGTGCACAGTCTTACCTTCATCCAATGCTTTGGTGACCCTCTCAAAAAAGTCCATCAAATTTAATAGGCATGACCATCCTTTAACATAGCTGAAATGTGATAGGTCCAGTGTTTGCAGGTTATCTATGTCCTCATTTATCATGTCCATGATGATTCTTTCCATGGCTTACATATCAGGCTGGTAAGACTTATGGGCCTGTAGTTACCCAGATCAGTGGTTGGACCTTCTTTATGCAGGTGAATGACTGTAGCCATCTTTCATTCCTTGGCCACAAAACATGACTGAAAGCTCCAGCTGAAAAGTGATTCAAGTGGACCAGAGAGGTCATGTTTCATAATTTTTATTAAACATTGCAGGATGTTACTGGGGTCCATCAATGCACTGTTTTTGGCCTTGGAAAGTGCATTGATGACCTGTTTCCTTTTAATGATTGGCGAGATTGTGTTATTAGTATTTTCCTTGCACTATTGAGGGGGAGTGGGGGAGAAATTTGAGTAGAAACTGTCATACAAAAGGTTGGCAATGGCTTCCAGTTCCCTGTGGGCAATGTCATTTACAATACGTTCTACGCATTGTTGTTAATTTTTTCTGAGGTTACGGACATAGCTGCAATAAGCTTTGTGGTTGTCCTTTGTCTGAGAAGCTATTTTTTCTTCAAATTTACCCTCTGAAACATTAATTAACCCTCTAAACAGCCTGTTTAGATTAGTCAGGGGCTTTTAGTATGTAAGGCTTTTCTCCTGCTACACTTGGTCAAGATTTTTTTTCTTTTGTTGTATAACCAATTGATATTGTGATTCCAGCAGGGTGGCTTGTCTTTTGAGTTTGTGTTATTCATAATAAGAGTGACTGTGTTAGCAGTATACATTTTTTTCAAATATGAAACATCATTGTTTGTTTAGGTTTGTGCAGTCAAACATTTAAACCTGAAGCAGTTTTAAGAGTTTGTAAATTTCTAAGAACATTGAAAAATACTAACAGCTGAACAGATATTGACATTAGAAGTATGTCTCGTGGTATTGATTGATTCATTTATTTGTTTGCATATTTATTTATTTATTAAAAAACTGAAATGCCACAAAACAAAACAAACTTTATTTATTTATTGTTATCAGTGGAAAAAATCATTTTTCTGAGTCAGTGGAATAACAACAGATGTCATACTGCAGCTCTCAGGACTGATTAACCAGAAAAATAACTCATTCCATTGGTTAAAATATATTTTGTTATTATTACAGTTTGATTTTTAATTTTATTTAATCCTTCTTGACTTCTTAAATAGTACTAAGATCTTATACATAAGGTAAGGCAGTCTCTTACATAAGTGTGAAACTGACTATCTATAAACTGCTGCTTCGTACTGACTATAGGATTTATCTGAAAGGTTACCATGTAGTTTTTGTTACAGTGGTATTGCAAATTATTGTTTTATTTATAATTTAATTATAGAATTTTGTTCTTTATTACTAATATTTTCTCACTGTATGGGTCTTCTTAATGATTTAGCATCTGTCATTGGCAGACAGTTATTGTGTTAATATTAACAAGTAATCTTAACAGTTAATATTAAGGAAACAGGTGCTGACTGAGGGAACATGGGTGACATTCTTGGCTAGGCTTATAAGGGCCTCCAGGCCAATAGCTTAGTATCATTCTATGGTCCTATGAAGTTTACCAACATAGCTACAGAGTCTCAGAGCTTGTGTGAGAAAGTGTTGTCCTTAGCCACCAGGATACGTAATGGTTAACTGCTGGAATACAATACTGATTGTGGTTCAGAAAATCTGTATCACTCAGCATCAGCAGGATATGACTTAGTGCTGGTTATCTTTGAGAGATCAGAGCACCATCTGGGCATGATTCACAAATAAATTAGCACAACAATGGCTCCAAGTTCCCAGACAGAGCTGCACTCTGATATTATGATGCAAACTTGTACATTTATACACATTGCAAATGCTCAGCACTTTAAATGCATTTGATGGTTACTCGTACATTTTTACACACTAGAAATGCTCACTAAATGCATTTGATGGTCAAAAGTCCACTGTACTAGTAGTGCAACTGGCCACAGAGTAAAGAAAAAATTATTTACCTTAATGGCATGTATTGTAAGCAATCTGAGCATATAGTAAACTGCACCCCCCATGATAATCCCTGCCTGAAATCATGGTGACAACAGGTCACTGGGGCTAGCATGGAGTATAGTGCTATAGTAAAACTGCTGATGTCTGTTGGAATTCATGCTGGCAATGCAGGACCCAGATCCTGTCTCAGCATATCTTGCAACCCCTAAGTGCAGGAAATCTGGTCAAAGCCAAAAATAATGAGGGGACACAGACCCAAAAATAGGGATAGATTTTAAATATTGCTCTTATAAACTTAGAAAGTTGCTAGAATAACAGGTTTTATGTTGGCATGCATTTTATAAAGGCTATGAAGCCTGAAACTCAAATGTCTGTCATTATTTAGTGACTTCAATCCTCACTGATTTGGCAGAAAACCACACATTTTATGAGGAACACACAAAAAATATGAAGCAAAAATCTGGACCTTCTGTGAAAATATGTACAGTTGAGATGTATGTCTCTCGGAAAAATGAGTATACTTCTAGCCATTTCATCTGCTGTATCTTATCTGACCCTTCTGGTGATCCAAGTTCATTTTCAAATCTAGTTCATGAGGAGCATAGAGAGATGCATTGCCACTGCTCCATGAACATTTTAATGTTTTTTTATTATTAATAGTTAAATACTTTGATTGACTTTCTGTATCTACATTCCCAGCTACTCCTAGCCACAGTGGTAAATCCCAATGGAAATTTTCAAAGCCAGTCCCTCTTCGTCTGAAACACTGATTTACTGTTATTAAGAAAATAAAATGCTATTTTTATAAGAGGACATTTGCAGGACTTGTATGTGCAATTATGTGTGATTCCACTCATTACAATGATTATATTATATTTTAGTGTATGTCTATAAACAGATTTATATCACAGTCAAAGTACAAACCAGTAAATATAGCAAGCTAACAAATTTACAAGTAATAAATTAAAAAAAATACAAGACATGTTGAATGAATGTTCTGGCATAAAATTGCCAAATTCCATGGAATGTCATATTTTTTCTGGTCCAAATTCTGAATTTATTGTTATTTTCCCAGAAAATTGAAAATCAGTGTGCCAGTTCATGCTGGTGTGGCTTCCATTAAAAGACATTTAAGCCTTAAAGAACTTTGTCCTTAAATTATGTACCACAACATTACATAACATAATAGAACTGTATGATAAATACAGTTGTGATATAAAAAGGAAATTAATTTATCAGAATGTCTTAGTATAAGTAATATTACTTTGTGTGCAGTGCTGCAGATCTTTGATCACTTATGTTGTCAGTCTACCAATATCAACTTCTAGTTTACACATTTCTTGTTCTTAATGCTTTTATAAGTCACAGCAATGAAGACATGTAATGGAGTTATTGCAGCAGAAAAAACATCAGCATGTTACCGCAATAGTGAGTGGGGATGTATATTAGAAACATGGAGGTATAGCTGTCAAAGTGAAGCTACCCAGGCATACAACTAAAAATGGTCAGCATTCCACTTCTGCAGCAGTATATATGAATAATGTTATTATTACATTGTTTATGTAATAATATAGTCATCATTTTAACTATTTAATGATGTTTTCACTGGAAAGACTAATTTATGTTACTTTTTATTATTCTCACAGAATAAAATTAATACACTGTTTTATGTCTGAGAAGGCAATTATTGCCAGGTTGCTGCATTTCCAAGAGTTATAAATTGAATAGGGTCATACTGTCACATCTTCATAGTTTAGCATGCTTTCCAAGTCAGGAACTGCAGCACACGTTAGTAAAGTAATATGCGTGGCAAATATTATGTGCTTTTTAACAAGTCCAGTAGTTTCAGCACTGGCAGTAATAACTGCCACAATGACAATGTCAGAAATTGTACTAACGGCATCCTAAAATGGAACTTGCCCTCCATCTATCCACCCATCTATTATCCAAATGGACTTTATCTTTTATTTGGTCATATGGACATGGGTGCCTATCTCAGCAGCCAATGGGTGCAAGTCTTAGAAATTCAGTCTGTGTATGGTGCCTGTTTATTGCAAAATATACATGTCCACTCATTCATACAGCTCACAATAATTTACCAAAACTGCTCACTTGTGCTGTTCATGCTAACAGTACTTCCAACACTGCTGTCTGCAGTACCCCAACAGAATTGCTCAATGAGGCTGCATTCAGTATACAGGATGCCAACATGGTTCATAGGTTCATTGGTAAGTACTAGGCAATCAGTCTGCAGATCATTTCAAGCCAGCCAAAAAAATATACAAAAATATACAAAAAATATACAAAAATATACAAAAAATATACACATATTCAACATTTCCCTCTAGCCTCAAGGAAGGTAAGACAAGATGCACCAGATGACAATCTGAGGCTGATAATTCAATTTCTAGGTTTACCAAGAAGGAGGCAACGTGTTACTCTGCTTGACATGTAGTGGAAGTTTCTTCCAGAGGTGAGGGATACATTGGGATATGAAATGATCACACCAATGTGTCTTATTTATCTCCTGAGGAAGGTTTAGTTTTTTTTAAATGAGTATTTGATGTACCATTAGTTCTGCAAAGGAATAGGAGATCAGAAAGGGTTGGATCTTTCATGGCATTAAGACTAGACATAGATCTCCATGGACGAGTCTGTAAATGACTGAGTACAGGCTGCCAGTCTCTCCTGATAATTAAGAATTTTGAGACCACTGGAGATACCTTCAGAAATTGTATGGGCCAGATAAAAGGCTTTTCAAACTATTGTGGAGACAAAATGGTCAAATGATAAGGAATTATCAACAAAAGTAGCCAGATCCCTTACAGCAGTGTCTGATTGGAGGAGTGCATCCTCTATATGATAATTGAAGCTGTTTTATTTTCCAAAATGAGCTGTGCACATTTTTTACATTTAATTAGAGGCCATTGTCCTTGCCTATTGGAGCAACTGTGAGTCAGATGAAGCTGGAATAACAACTCTCAGTTTACAGTTATCTGAAAACTTAGTTAACCATTGGCCAGAAGTACTGGCCTGAAGGTCCAAGAAATATATGTTAAATAAGAGAGGGCCCAAAACCCAGCCCTGTGATATACCACTGGCAACTTTTTTTGCTTTCAGAAGAGGCTCCTGCTACTCTAACCACACAAGTTCCATCAAACAATGCATTAACTATCCATTGCACAATATAATGATTTATATTCAGATTTACAAGTCTGTCAATAATGTTTGCATACGGAATAGTGTCAAAGGCCTTGGCCTGGTCTAGATATGCTGTATGCATGACTTAACCACTATCCACTGCTTCAGTTACTTTTCAAAGAAATTAATAAGGTTAAAGAGGGAACATGTTTCTTAGAAAAGAAAAATGGGTCCAGGGTTGAGAGATTTTTAATGTCCAAATTAGTGAAGTCTATGATAATGCACTCCATAGGTTTACATATGAGGTTATTGATACTAATGGTAATTCAGTAACACTGTTTGGTTGCACTGTCCAAAATAAATGCATAGAACTGGCTGTCCATGATAATTTTACAAAATTAGTTGGTTAGTTATTCACACTAAATTCATCAACAGCATTGGCCATTCAGGCCTTTCACGGTGCACAGGTTAACAATGTACAGCCACAAGACTTTGTACAGAATGTGATTACAAATGTAATTTGTAAAAAGATGAGCACTTATATTAAATTCAAGGCAATCTTTGCTGTCAGTGTCCTGCCTGCGTTATTGAGGTACAAGGTGGCACTGAACATGTCAATGTGCTTCTGTAATGGCATGCACCACACATCACTGATTAACCAGCAGTCACAATGTGTATATTACTTTCATTTATTTAATCTATTTGTTAATCAGGTAAGTGAAATTACCCTTTGTAGACCATTTCAGCTATTACACTGGCTACTATAAGTCATAAAATATCAGGATCTGCAGGCAGAAATGAGAGCAATGTGGAAGAAAGATACCCAGACAGTTCCAATAGTAGTAAGAGCAATGGGTCTTATAAAAATAATCTACAATCGTATTTAGATATGTTACCAATACATGTAACCCTGTACGAATTGCAGAGGGAGTCATTACTGGGCACATTGTAGATGCTGCGAAGAGCACTTTTGGCTGTCATCAAAGACTGAAACAATTTTAATTTCATGAACTTTAATCGTATTTTGACTTAGAAATGGGGCCCATTCCCGTCATGGTATTAGAAACACAAACGATTTGGAGAAATTAAAAAAGTCAGAAAAGCAAGTGTAATTGCAATATATAAAATCAGCTTAAACCAGCCACTTATTTAGAAGGTTTTGGGGAGGAAACCAAAATAACCAGAGAACCCATGTAGGCACAGTGGGAATATGCAGACTCCACACACACACACAAACATGCATACATTGGCTGGAGTTCAGAACTAAACTCCTGAAACAATGCTGTGCAGCAACTGGCTCCCACTTATTTAATTTCTCCAAGTCTTTTGGGTTTCTAATACCATGAAGGGAATGGACCTCATTCCTAAGTCAAGGTATAATTAAAGTTCATGAAATTAGTATCATTTCAATCTTTGATATTAGCCAGAAGTGCTCTTCACAGTACTCACAATGTGCCCAGTAATGACTCCTTCTGCAATTTTTACGGAGTTGCATGTATCAGTAACATATCTAAATATGATTGTATATTCTTTTTTATAATACCCTGTTGCTCCTACTACTACTGGAACTGTCTGGGTATCTTTCTTCCATATTGCTCTCATTTCTACCTGCATATCCTGATATTTTATGATTTTGTGTCTCTCTGTACGCAAGACACTATGGTCACTGGGTGTAGTGATTTCAATAATCAATACTACTTTTGTCTTCTTTTCAAGGACCACTATATCACTATATATTTTCTCACATCTATCTTTTGAACTGTTGGTAATGGATGATCCCATGTGATGTAGATGTCATCATTTTCTATGATGCTTTGTGGCTCATGTTTCCAGTTTTTTTCAGCTGCTTCAGTAATATAATGTTTGCACAATCCCCAATGCAAAGATCTTGCCACATTATTATGTCTTTCAGTAAACAGCCCTTCTGCCATTAGTATATCACAACCAGCAACAAGGTGTGCAACTGTTTCCAGATCTGTTTTACAAAACCTACATTTGTCTGTTTCTCCCACATGGTCAATGGACTTTGTAAACCAATGTGTATGTAGTCCACTATCTTAAGACGCCAATATTAACCTTTCATCTTTTGGTTTACATTTGCCTCTCCTTAACCATTTCTGCATTCGATTCTGATCAACATGAGGTTGTTCCAGGAGTTTTCTATACTTACAACTATATTTATACATTTTCCACATTTCTTGCCTTCTCATCTGGTCCTTCACCTTATATTTTTTGTTATGTTTTTTGGCATATTCAGTTGCTGCCTGATTTTTATCTACTTCTGGTTTGATTTCCATTCCTGCTTGACCTCAATATGCTTCTGCTAGACTAACCAGGGAAGTGATCTTAAGTTTATTCTCCTCACATTTCAAAACGTTCACTATGTTTGGGTCTTGTGAGGTCAGCAGATATATATGGAGTCCCACAATTGCAGATATATGCATGTAATCAATTTCAAGGAGGCCCATCCCTCCTTCTGAACGGGGAATATATAATCTTGGTATACACACTGATTTTTATAAATCTTTTGATGTGCATGAAGAATCCTTCTTGTTTTCCTGTCTAATGTATCCAACACCTTTTGGGGCTAGTCAGTCACTCCAAAATTGTTAAGTTAGGACAGGAAGAACAAATTGGTTTATAGCTTGAACTTTGTTCCTAGATGTCAATGCTGTTTTCAGGATTAATTTAAGTCTTCTAAAATATTCCTTAGTGACGGCATTTGTTCATGTTTTATTGTTGATCCTTCATCACTTCCCAAATATTTATATACTCCCTCTTGTTCAAGTTCTTTTATATCACATTCTTGTCCCAAACTGATGTTTTCTTGGTGCTGCAGCTTTCCTGCTTTAAAGGTTGCTTTTGTACATTTATCAAGACCAATGACATTCTTATATCATCTGAAAAAGTTTGACAACTTGCAGTTGTGCTTTCAATTCCTCATATGATGAGCTATATAGTTTTAAGTTATCTACAAAAAGAAGATGAGAAGTCTTTACACTTTGTTGCTTTCTGAGAGCCAAATTATAGCCATGACCTAATCTGTTAGTCAGACAGCTTAAAGGGTTAAGGGTAGGCAGAAAGTCACCCTGAAATATCCCCCTTTGAATTTTTATCTCTGGAATAATAATTTGTCCTTTATCATGGCTTAACTGTAAAATGGTTTGCCACTGTTTCATGGTTGCTGTGATGTAGTTTATCACTGTAGGGTATATCTTATACATTTTAAGTACTCTTTTATCCATGAATGTAGGATACTGTCAACTGCTTTTTTGTAGTCTATCCATGCCATACTTAGATTCTTCCTCTTTTTACAGTTCTCAGCTATGACTTTATTTAACAACAAATGACCCTTTGCTCCATATGATTTTCTTTTATTACCCTTTTGTTCTATTGCCATAATTGAGTTTTCTTCTAAATGACTATAAACTCTGTCAGCATCAATTCCAGTGAACAGTTAATACATCGTTGGAAGGCAAGTTATTGGTCTATGGTGTTTAGAGTAGCTTGCAGGTTCGCTCTTAAGTAGAAGCATTGTTTTTCCCTGCTGTCAGCCAGCCTTGTGTCTTTTTGGGGTGTACATTTAAATAGCTCTTACTCATGGTTAAATATTTGTGCAAAGATATTAATACTTTTAGCCAGAAGGTAGGTACTGCATCTGGGCCTGGCGTTTTCCAATAAGAGGCTTTTCGTAACTTTGTTTCTGTCTCTCTGGCCATTACTTCATGCCATTTCATATCTTGTATATTTGAATTTCTTATTCTTTCTTTTACATTTGCAATCTATTTAGCATCTTTGTTATGTTCTACAGGATTTTCATAAATATTTCTCCAAAATGTATCTATTTTTCTTTTTTTTAGTGGTCTTTCATTTCCTTTTACCTTGTTTCCCAATTCTCTATAAAAAATTTTTGGGTCATCAATAAATTGCTTATTTTGTACTTTTCCTTTGCATTTATCTGTGCATCTTTTAAGTTATTCTGCCTGTGCTGATATTTTTAGTTTATTATTTGCAATAGTGCACAATAAATACTGATCCGTTATAATATTGCTCATTGCTTTCATCACGTCTATCTTTCTGAGTATTTTTGCTGATCTGTTCCCTCTTCTGTACTTTTCTAACAGTAACACTTCTTGTCTTAGCTGCTTTATAGTTTTCTCTATTCAATAATTCCATGATGGCATTCGATTTCTTCCCATCCTTTCCCTTACTATCCTGTGTTCTTGTGGTAGGAATTTATCTGTTATTAATGTGGCTGCACAATAATGTATCCTATTTAATTTTGTTATATCACATGAATCTCTATGGACAGTCCTAATTACTGTGTTAATTTGTTTTATCAGACTTCTAACTTTTTGGGTTTTATTGGCCTTTTGCAGTCTATTTCTTTCATTGATCTTAATATGTCTATCCATCACTATTAAATCAAGCAACTCTTCTTTTAGATCATTTTCTTCTAAACTGAGGCAACATTCTTTGTTCCCCATTTCCTGCAGGCATTCTATAGAAAGTTCCAGAGCATCTTCCTGTGCCACGTTCTCTTCAGTTTCACCCTGTGTCATCGTTGTTCTTTCATATGGGAACTCACTGGCCTATCACTCCACGACACTGACTGCGTCAGAGTTACCACAGTTTCCTGGTCTTTCCCTTGCTCTATAGCTCCAAATGAACATTTGTAGTGGCTTCCCATGGGAGGTTCCAAAGTATCTTCATATGTCAATTGATTAGATGCTTCCCGCTCCACTGGTCTCTCCTTAATTTGGTTGTCCATTGCTATATCCTGTTGTGTTGTTATCTGATTTAAATTTTCTACACCAAATCCTTTCACTTTGCAGGTAATGCATAACTTCAGTTTCTATTTCTTTAACTTCTCCATTACTAATCCTCTTTTCTACTTTTCCTCTTTATTTTCTTATTTTTTGTATTGTAAAATTTTCCATATCTGGATGTCTTTGCCTGTATTTCTCTTCATATATCTTTGGTGTTGTTCTTTCTGCATTGATTAATTTTGTTTTTTTTCTTTGCATAAATAGTGCGCCATATTAAATCTCTTTTTCTTTCACGTCCATATTTCTTCTTCAGATGTCTCCTGCCCCTCTTGTTTCTCCTCACTTTGGGGACTAGTTCTTCCATCGTGCTGTGATATAATCGGTGCTAGATTTTCTACACTGAATCCTTCACTTTGCAAATATCCCATAACTTCAGCTTCTATTTTTTAACTTCTACATAACTAATCTTCTGTTCTACATATCTCTTTGTGATCTTATTTTTTTGTTGTGAAATTTTCCATATCTAGATGCCTTCGCCTGTATTTCTCTTTGAATATCTTTGAGGCTGCCTTTTTTGTGTTGATTAATTTGGTTTTCTCCTTTGCATAAATATTGCACCATATCAGATCTATCTTTCCTATGTCCATATTTCTTTTTTATACTCTTCAAATGTCTCTAAATTTTGTTCTTTAAATTTTTGCGCTTTCTCAGTCACTTTTTTTTCCAAGCGGCACAAGGTTTCTTGGTCTATATAGTGTTTTTCATGGATCTGTTGTATTAATGAACACAATTTTTATTTGAAGCTCCTGACAGTTTTTCTTATGGAAGTATTTACTATCCTCTAATTTCTCTCTTAATCTTTTTGTATATCTTGTATTTGGAAATTCTGGGTTTCTTGCATAATAGTAACAATGCATAATTTCTTTCTTATCCTCAATAGTCCACTCTATCGTCTGTGTGGCTCTTTTTTTGGCCTTTCAGTTTTTGTGATCTTTGTGGACTGCTACTTCCTTCCACAACAGGGAGGCCATCCTCCCCCCAGCCCTGGCATAGCCCCACTGTAGGAATATTTCCATGTCTTGAGGATTCTACACTGTCATTTATTCCAGTCCTGATACCAGTGTGCCTACCAGGATTGGCCACTTTTTTATCCTGGGACTTGTGCACCCAGCTATCTTCTTTATTTTTAACCTACTTCTGTCCATGATATATGCTATATAAAATACAGTCTATATATATATATATATATATATATATATATATATATATATATATATATATATCAGTGTCATCTTGGTGAGATTTTTTGAAAAGCAGGGCCCCCCTCATGAAGGTACTCATCAAGACTTCAGGATGAATTCAGTTCCAGCAATACTTCTCTCCTTTTGCTGATTTTATCAGCTCTCCATTTAGACTTACTTATAGGATCAATGAATTCCTTGCAAATACTGCAAGAAAAACTCTAGCCATCACTTTCTTATTGCCAACTCTCATATATGCTGCTCCTATCATAACTTAAACAATACTCAAAGAAAGAAACTTGCCTCCTGCTACAATAAAGTTCTAAATTTGCCACTAATCTCCCTCATAGGATCCACCATTGTCATAACTTAAAGCAATTAAACTGGCTGGAACTACACAACTACCTAACATATTTACAACTAACTGCAGCACACAAACTCATTCATCATCCAGAAAAATACCCTGCACTACATAACTTATTACTGACCTACTGTCCAGCAAGGGACCTCCGCTCTAGCAACAAATTCTTATTACTTACAAATAAGTCAAATAATACTGCAGGAGACTCACTCTACTCCCAATACACTGCTAAACCCTGTAACAGTATCCCCACACAAATAAAACTCTCAGACAAACTCAATAGTTTTAAATCACTGCTAGTAGAGGTCCTACAGGCATAAAATTCAGGGACACTTCTCTGACCAAAGGGTCTCAAGACGTCTCTGGCAAGGCATTCAAGCCATAACTGATACAGGCCTGCATTCCCCCCATGTGATAACAACACAGAATTTTTGAACAAACTAAACACCTGCTTCAGCAGATTTGATATGGACAACAACACTGTGCCAAAAAAGCTCCCTGTTGAGCACAGTGAGGAGGTCTATGTCTAAGAACATCTGATGTTCTGAAGACCCTGAGGCAATTAAACCTAAGAAAAGCAGCTGGTCCTGATAATATTACAGGAAGGGTTCTAAGAAACTGCGCTACCCAACTGTCCACTGTACTTACAGATATATTCAACACATCCCTGCAACTAGCCATTGTACCAAATTGCTTCAAAAATACAACAATCATTCTCTTACCAAAAAATCCCAACTGACAAGCCTAAATTATTATCAGCCAGTTGCTCTTACATCAACAGTAATGAAGTGGTTTGAGTGGTTGATCAAGAACCCTATCTCTTCAAGTCTACCTGCAACACTGGATACATTATAGTTTGCTTATAGATCTAACTGCTGCATAAGCTGATGCAATAGCTATAGCACTTCATGAATCCTTGGTACATCTAGAGAACAAGAATTGTTATGTCAGAATGTTGTTCATCGATTATAGTTCTGCCTTTAACACTGTCATCCCCCAGAATCTGATATCGAAGCTGATCCAGCTGGGCATCAACACCCCCTATGTAACTGGATACTGGACTTTCTCATCAACAGACCCCAATGGTGTGGTAAATAATTCAGTAAGTATCACACTGAGCATGGGTGTCCCTCAGGGCTACCTTCTGAGTCATCTGCTGTTCACCTTGTTGATGCACAACTACATGGCCAAGCATGGATCCAACAAAATCATCAAGTTCGCAGATGATGCCGCTGTGGCAGGTCTTGTCAGAAATGGTAAGGAAACAGCCTACAGGGATGACGTGGAGCATCTGATAGGCTGGTGCAACAGCAACAATCTGGCCTTAAATGTAAGCAAGACCAAATAATTAATAGTGGACTTCAGGAGAACTCAGGAGATACATCAACCTCTAGAAATTAAGGGGGTGGCAGTGGAAAGAGTCAAAAACGCCAAGTTCTTGGGGGTGCACATCTCAGATGACCTATCCTGGTCGACTCATATTAGCTACACAGTGAAGAAGGCACAGCAAAGTCTGCACTTCCTATGGAAACTGAGGAAGGCAAGCCTGTCTCATTCCATCCTCAAAGCCTTCCACAGGGTGACTATCAAGAGCATCCTCTCAAATAACATCATAGTTTGGTATGGTAACTGCAAAGCATCTGACCACAAGGTTCTCCTGAGGGTAGTGAGGACAGCGGAAAAAGTCATTGGTTCCTCGCTCCCATTTATGGATGATCTGTATGAGGCTCTGTGTGTGGGAAGGGCTAGGAAGATAATCAACTATCCCACTCACCTTGCCCATGGCATGTACTTCCACCTTCCGTCAGGCAGGCAATATCGTAGCTTACACTGCAAAACATCTAGACTGAACAGGAGCTTCTTCCCTCTGTCCATAAGGCTGATGAACTTGAATGCCAGGCATGACAGTGAATAATTAGATCAATATGCCACTTCCAATGAAGTATCAGCTATAGTAATCACTCTGGCAAAAATTGCTTCAATAACTGGTACAGTTAGCTTGATTTCTTATGCTATTACTTCCTGAATGTGCAATAGTCAGGAGTGATTCACCACTACATACATGTGCAATATGAACATCAGAATGTATCAACTACAACTGATGAAGTGCAATATTCTAAGCAATCACAATGTGAAGTCATAGTCTTGCAATACCTGCTAGTATAATACTGTCTAATGTCTTCTTGTCCAATTGTGGTAATTTATTGTATTAACATTTTAATTATTACTGTATGTGCATTAGTCTTACTGTCTTTCAAAATATGAGTTCATTGTTATGTCTTGCACAGGGACCAAAGCAAAGTAATTTTTTCAGCCTGCACTGCTGTGTATATCTGCTTAACAATAAAGTTTACTTTGACTTTGACTAAACAACATCTTAACCAATCCTGGTCCTGCATCTCAAGGCTGAGACTTTGTTTACACCATATAATTCTCTTCAAATCCTCCCCTAAACAAAATACACAACCTCTGACTGAAATGACAAAACAATTTTATACATGACTGCTGCCTGTACAATCCATTACATTGCACATGTGCTTTCTCTTTAGTAATTTCCACCTCTGTAAAATCTTAGAATGTATAACTGTAACTACTGTTTGTGTATAAATGTGAATAGAAATGTAACTACTGTGTTTAACTGGAAGTTAGTGTAATGCAATGTAAGCAAATGGAGCTTTTTTCCCTGGGCCTCCGTTGAAAATAGGTATTACCCAGTCAGACTTTCTTGGTAAACAAAGACAAATAAATAAATATTTTATTCCTGGGCCTCCATGCTGAAGATGGTTAAGGTTAGTGTGAGTTCCTATTACATAGTGCAGTGACTTATGCAGCCAATGAAATGATGTTAAACATTGTAGAGGGATAACAAATGCTATAATTTCACAATACCCACTGTATGTCAGATGCATATATGTAAGACTCATCAGTGCTGCCATACTGCCTGTGATCTGTTCCATGGCTAAGCATATTATTGCCAAAACACATAACATGGGCAGCGAGACTGATCCTTACTAATAACAAACATATTCAAAGCACTGCAACTGAGCAATGTTACTATGACCTACTGCGGGTAACAGAGTGACAACTGCATGCAACACACTTACTACATACTGCAATGGAATAATCCTGCTGTGTTCCTGAAAGTATTAGATCAACCATTGTTTACCGTACATTTACTATGGGGATTGCAGCTTAACAATTTATTTATGGACATTTGGTGACCGGGATAGTCTGACTGGATCAGGAACCCATTTTCAGCAGAGGCCAGGGGAGAAAAGCTCCACAAGACATTATGTATGCACAGATTAACAACAAGCTTTTACAAGAATGTATAGTACAATACAGAAATTTACAGAACAATACAGAAAACTTACAGATTATGGGATTACAATTTTACAATATCAGAGAGAAACAGAGTAATTTACAAGATTTTTGTTTTTGTAAATATTGAATAGGTTGAAAGATAGGAATGGGAAATCAATAGAGGGATAGTTTTAGAGGTTTAAGGGTTAGTATGATAGTTAAGGTTAGAAAGAACAATAGTAAGAATAGAGTTGTTTAAAACAACTTATAGATCAAAAGAGTCTCCTACTGGTTTGAGGGGTAAAAATTGAGGGAAGCTAGAGTGAAGCTCAAAGAGAGAGAGATGATTTCTCTATTTGGATAGATGCAGGGGCAGACCTGAGTATTTAGTAGATAGCTCTTTAGGATGAGTTTAAATTTGTTGAAGCAGTTAATGGTGTTTATGTTGGTTGGAAGAGAGTTCCAGAGTTTTGCAACAGTGTATGAGTAAAGACAGTGAGTACCTAGCTCTTTTGTTTGGTACATGGAAAGTTATGAGTTGTTTGTTTTCAGAGTGGAGGGTTCTGGTAGGGCTGTAGGGTATTAGAATGTTCTTAAGAGCAGGGCAGTTGTTTGGGCTGTAGACAATTTTATCTGCTATGGACAGCTGAAGGAAGTTAAGGTGATGTGGATATTCCAGTAACAATATTAGTAATTTAGTCTGGGCAGTAGATTCTGCCATTCTGCCAACAATCTGCCAAGAGCAGTGACACACTCAAGCAATGTAGGCAACAGAAAATCAATACTCAGCTTGTCAGCCTAATGTTTGCCATACAGAGAAGCTGATTACCTACTCTCCTTCTGTTTTGCAGTAAACTCTAGTATAGTTCCCTAACACTTTGTTTTGGTGGCAATTTGTTACTCGTGTGCGTTTGAGCATGAATCAGTTTCTCTACTGTGGTATGTACAGTTCACAACTTACTTTTATGCGAGGCTGTTTTACTACTCTGAGCCAAACACGTGTTAAGGTCAATAATTTCATACTTTTTCATGGCACTGGGCCAATTACACATGTTAAGGTCAATAATTTCATACTTTTTCATGGCACTGGGCCAATCACATGTGTTAAGGTCAATAATTTCATACTTTTCCATGGCACTGGGCCAATTACATCTGTTAAGGTTAATCATTTCAGACTTTACTTATGGAAGCTGTATTCTTAGCCTTGGACAATGCAGCTTTAAGTTGTGCTGCAGTAATGCTGGGTGCCTGGCATTCCTCTGGTATTGTGATTTGCCTTTTGGGGGAGAGGGGTAAAGGTGGCACTGAATCTGTTGTCCAGTATGTTGGCAATATCTGTTGGCTCAGTATAGGAGGTACCATTGTGCAGTAATTCAGAGCAAACCTGGGTATTGCTGTGGAGATTTTTGATATAACTATATAAGGCTTTGTGGTTGTTTTTAGTGTCTGCCGCAATTCTGCCTTCATAGCTGGCATTAGAGGTTTTAATGAGGGATCTCAACTTTTTGTTGAGGCTAATAAGGGAGTTTTTCCAGTCTTAGGACTTCACCTTTTTCTGCAACAGTTTCTTCCTTCTGTTGTAGAGTTTACTAATGGCAGGGGACCACCAGAGTGGCTTCCTGTTTTTTGGAGGAGAACATCTTGGTTCTGTTGGGTATGACTAGTTCCATGCATTTATGTACATGTTCATGCAGTGCACTGGTGTATGATTCGGCAGTCATGCATCTATTTTCCATTGACATGGGTGCCGTGAAGTTAGGCACCTCTGTTTTTAGGAGCCCAAAGTCAGCTTTGGAGAAGTTTTTCATGATAGTTACCTTTGCGGGGGGTGTGGGTGAGATGTGGATTTCCATGGTGATTAGTTTGTGGTCAGATCTAACCTTGGAGGAATTGACTATTGGTGTAGAGCAACGGTTGCCCATGTTAGTAATAACCAGGTCATGGATGTTGCTTCCTCTACTTGGGGTAAGAATGAGTTGGTCCAGGCCATTGGAACTGATGAATTCCAGGAAGCGTTGGCCCAGTGTATTGGTGCATGAGTAGTTTTCCCAGGTGATGGAGGGGTAGTTGAAATCACCTAGTATGAGAGTGTTGTGTTGTACCCTAATAGCTTCCAGGGTGCTTAGGAACATGGAGTGAGAGTCTTGGGACATGGTTGGGGACCTATGGCAGGCTACGACCTGAATCGCCATCTTACCCAATGTTAGTTGTACCTGAAGTATCTCTGATGCGTTATGCTGGGCTATTAGTCTGAAGGTGTGCATATCCTTTATGAATATGGAGACCACCACCTTTGGAGCTTCAGTCCATGTTCTGGGGCCGAAAGGTGTGGAATGAGTTATAGCCTGGTAGCGCAGGGGTGCTTTCTGCTGCTTTAAACCAGGTCTCCATTACAGCACAAATGTCGATGTTCTCCATTTTGAGGAGTGCTTCGAGCAAGTGCATCTTGAGATTTAGATTTCTAGTGTTGAGCCGCATGACCCTCAGATTGCATTTATTTATAGCTGTTATGGTGGTAATTTGATCTTTGGAACATTGCCTAAGAAGGCACTATAGGGGGAGCAAGAGCCTTAGCCAGTATCCAGAAACCCAGGGGTGACAAATGCAAGCCATCTCTGGCAAAGCATTGAAGTCTGCCAATCATGTCATCCCAAGTAGACAGATACTGGATCCCCTTAGAATGACACCAGAAACTTAGCCAATTGTTGAAGTCAATCATTTTCTGTTTGTACTGGGTATCATATCTTGATTTTTATTCCTCAATATTTTAGTTCTTTTCCTTCCCAATTATATTTATATTTATCTTTAAATTTACTATATAATAATTGATTTAACACTAACGTTTCAGTTTTATTATTATCAAATTTCTGCAGTGATACTTCTTGAAACTTTTCAATTTCCTGATCTATTTCTTCGATTGAATAATTGAAATCTCCTATAGTTAGTAAGATATCCTCTGCAAAAAGCTGTTTTTTTAATTAACAATCTCTGTTAATTGAGAATCCATCAATTTTAATTGATTCTTATACTGTTAGCTAAGGGTTTGATAACTAATGCAAATAGCAGAGAGAACAAGGGACACCCTTGCTTTGTGCCTTTGTTTAAAGTGAATCCTTGAGAAATGTAAGATCCAATTTTAACATATGCTTTTGAGTCTCCGTTCTGGAAATGCAAATGCCTTTAAAGTTTTAAACAAATATTTGTAATCTACAGAATCAAAAGCTCTCTCGATATCTAAGTCAATTAGGGACAATTTTTTGTTCACTCCTTTTACTAAATCTAAGGTAGTTACTACCCTTTTTATATTATCATATGTTAATTTTGTTTGATCTTTATTAATTAATTTATCTACTATAGCTCTTAATCCTGTAGCAAAAATGGAATTAAATATTTTGTAGCCTACATTAAATAATGAAATAGGTCTACATGAGGAAACTAATTTTTTATCCTTTCTTTGTTTAAGTATAGGTGAGATTACAGAAAATTTCTATGAGGGAAGAATAATTTTGTCACTCTGAATTATCCTTAAAACTTCAAACAGCCATTCTAAAATATTTAATGGAAGACGACTATATAATTCCATACTTAAACCATCTAATCCTGGAGCTTTACCATTTTTTCCATTTTTTAAAGCTTCTTTAACTTCTATAAGGGTAATAGGCTTATTCAACAGAGATATTTGTTGCTCATTTAGTTTATCAGTAACATTTTTCTTTAAATACTTGTTCATTTTGTAATCATTATGATTATTATTTTATCTTTATTAAGATCCACATGGATTTTTTTTAAATATTAAGTATTTTCTCTATGTCTGAAGTAAGTGTAAGATAAGGTATCATTTAAATGTACAAAAATACAGTATTATTTTTGCATAAGTCTAAAAAGGCAGCCATATTAAAGCAGACTTTCACAGTGCTCATACAGTTTCAGTGAATGCTATTTCAATCAGTGAAAATAACCTTCAATCAAGAATACTGATAAGAACAAAAGGGTCTATATTATAGCATCGAAGTTGTAAAACTTTGAATGTAATAATATCGAACCCACTACATCGAAGGATGAAAATAGCAAAGCTCCGAAACATCAAAATCTTACCTAGGGCAAGATTTCGGTGAACCGTTCCGTGGCTTCGCTATTTCCTCCACTGTGGTGCAATAGTTATGGACCTTAGGGTTAGGGTGCGGGTTAAGGTAAGTGGATAGTTAGGAATGTATGTATGGTGTAGTGTAGGGTTGGGTTTTGTTAACTGTATGTGTTGTATTAATTAGTTTGTGTATAGTTTTGTAGGGTATGTATGCAATAGTTACAGACCTTAGCGTTAGGGTGTGGGTTAAGGTAATTGGATAGTTAGGAATGTATGTATGGTTTAGTGTAGGGTTGGGTTTTGTTAACTGTATGTGTGTGTATTAATTAGTTTGTTTGTGTATAGATTTGTAGGGTATGTGTGCGATAGTTAGGGACCTTAGGGTTAGGGTGCGGGTTAAAGTAAGTGGATAGATAGGAATGTATGTACAGTTTAGTGTAGGGAAGAATTAGGGTTTTGTTAAGTGTATGTGTGCGGTTTGTTTATTTTGGTGTGCTTGTGTTGTGTGTATGTTTCTCGGAACAGCAAATTTTTTCCCTTGGAAAAAATTCGCTATTCTGAGTGTTCGATGTTATCATATTTCAAAATTCCAAGTTCGAACTTATGGTGTTTGATATTTTGGAATTTTGAATATATGATATAGACCCGAACAGAATGTGCAGTACATTGAGAGCAAACAGATCTTACAAAGCTTGGAAAAGAAGGCTGAAAGGGTGTGTAGAAACTTACAGGGGGTTGGTATTATTAAGAGATACTTCAGACACAGTTAAGTTAGTTTGTTTGGACAGATATACAGAAAATCTTTGTAGTATAGACACTCGAGTATGAGTGCAGAAGTTAGGTCAGGTATCCAGCATTCCAGAATATTAATGATATTATTCAGGAGGAAAGGAATACAGGATTTCTGCAGACTGTTTCAGTTTATCAGACCTGTTATTGGAGAGAGGATTTGGATATTGTTGACATCTACCTTCACTGTACATAATAAAGCATTTTTAACCAAACTACAGTGTGTGCAGACTTTATTCTGAAGGTTTCAAGAAGATTTGGCCAATAAAGGAGAAACTGGCAACTGATCACACAAGTCTTGATAATTAACAGATAAAGACAATCATTCCAGTGTCTTCCAGTCATTTCCAGTTCAGATTAGTATGCTACAGTTATGTCAATTTGTTCAATGGTGAGCCAGCCAGGAGCTGAACCTAGAATATTCTGATCCACAGTCAGACTACATGCATCCTACAGATCAGACTACAGAACAGCAATGTTCATTCAGAACACTACTTCAAAAAATCTACAATAAAATCTCAAAGAACTTCAACAGTGCAACACTACTTCAGAATATCTACAATAAAGTCTCAAAGAACTTCAGCAGAGCAGCAATACTTTAGAAAATCTAAAAACTTCAGCAGTGTTCCTTCAGAACATTATTTCAGAAAATCTACAATAAAGTCTCAAAGAAATTCAGATTCTCTGAAATACCATATAAAATACATTATCCAGTCAACAGCAACATATCAGAAAACTTCATTTCTAAAGCAAATGACAGACTTTCAAGTTTCCAGTGTAACATCACAGAGCCAAGGAAGAAGAGAAAGTTAACAACTTCAACTTTCCTTATGTAAGTATTCATTTTTGTTACATTGCATTTTATAGTTAAGTCAGACAGTAAATCTCAGAAAGGTTTAAATACATCAGTAAATGTAAATGGTATAAATATGCCAAACAATACTTCTACAGTAAAGGCACCAGTAAATGTTTAAATTTAAAAACTGGATAAAGCAGTCTAAAGAGCTGTGTTCCAGAAATGTTCATTTAAATTTCGAGGTTATTAGTTCAGGAATGTTAATTCTTTCTAGATGCAAATGGGTTAAATCTCATAAGCAGACTGTACTAACTACAGCAACAAATTCTCTGAATTAGTCAGCTTCTCTTAGTATGGTTTCAGACTTAAATAACACAAATTCTTGTTTACAGTCTTCAGAAATCAGTGTAAATGCTACAGCACATGTAATCCAAGATACAGAGTTAAGTCACAGTATTGCAACTACAGATATAAACATAGTCAGTGTACTTAATATTCAGATTTCCAGACAAGACACAAAGCAAACATTTGCAATATCTCAAGTGCAAATTATTTCAAATACAGATGCTTAGAATGTAATTAATTCTTATTTATTGTTTTCATAAGCTAGTGCAAATATTGCACAGAGGAGAAATAAGACAGATCAGAGTGCAGATTTTGATCAGCTTGATAAACACCAGCATAAATGATGTACAGACTTCATGGCAAAGAAAAGAAGAAATGCATACCTTAGCTCAGGTCAATGTTATTACTAGTGTTTCAGGGCAAAATAAAGAAGAAACATATACCATAGCTCAAGTAAATGTTGTTGCTAGTTCTATAAAAAAGGATTTTCAGCTTATCTACAAAGGGTGTGGCAGTCCAGCACCAAACCAAATTATTTATCTGGCATTATCTGGCATTGTTTAAGGTTGAAAAACATGACAATATTTCATTCTTTACACAAAAGAAATTATGGAATAATGTACTGATTAATACAGACACATCAATTTCAGTTACAAATACACCTCTACTAGAAGACATGAGTACAGTTTTGTCAGAATTTAAAGGGAAAGATTACAGGAGTGGGAAGTTCTAAGTGCAACAGCTCCATACTAGGTATGGACATGTCATCAGAGTTACATGTTGTTTTAGAATTCAGTAACAAGATTTTATGGAAAAATAAAAATACTACAGAATGTACAGTAGTGCACACAGCTGTCACGTATAAGAATTTGTATGCAGTATATTGTGCAAATGTACAGAATTAAAAAAAAATAGTTATGACAGGAACACACAGATTTATGGGTTAAAGATAAAATAAATGCCAGTTCATCTGCCATAGCTGAAGTGCAGGGAGTCAGGTTACCACATTTTCAGAAACAGTATCTTTTTCTCAGAAAAGCTAAGACAGATGGGAGTGGCCAGTAAGGAAAAACAGCTAACAGTACACTTTTAGCATTCTGGAAGCAAATGCTGTGCAGGGTATACCAGAAATAAAAAGTCAAGTTAATTCACAGAATAAAGGGTTTACAGTTACAAATCTAGCAAATGACTTTTTTGTCATTGTTTTGTTTAGCAGACCTTTGAATTATGATAGTAAAGTGTTGCAATGCATCATAATATCTTGATACAGACAGAGGCAGAAAAGCATTCACAGTTTGCTAGTTTACAGAATGTAAAATTTAAAGTCAGTGCTGCATTTTAAAAGTGACAGTACAGTCATAAGTTCAGATCCCATGCAAAAAGAGTGTAGCATAAAACACCTTAATCCAAACAGACCATAAATGCTCAAGTGACATCTAGTGGTCAAAATTAAAATTGTAAGTTTATTTACCAGATAAAGAAAACCTATTTTATATTGGTTCTACTGATCATTATAGTAGACTTTGCAGACCATATTCATAAATTTATAAAGTAATTACAGAATTAAATCCCATTTTAGTAATTTCAGAGACAACTGTTACAAAATAGATTCCACATAAAGACAGTTAGTAAAATAGACCTTGCATAGGCCTAAAATGTAAGGTTAGGACTGTGTCCTCTTTTTATATTTCATATTTTAAAGTAACTACAGAAAGAGATACCTGTATATGTTCAGGTATATCAGGAGGGGTTGTAAGATAAGTTATCATTTATATGTACTAAAATATAGTATTCTCTTTGCATAAGTCTAGAAATGTAGCCATATTAAAGCAGGCTTTCACAATGTGTATACAGTTTCAGTGAATGCACTTTTAATCTGTGAAAATAACATTCAGTCAAGAATACTGATAAGAACAGAGTGTGCCAGTACATTGAGAGCAAATAGATCTTACAAGGCTTGGAAGCCAAGTCTAAAGATGCATGTAGAAACTTACAGGGTTTTGGTATTATTAAGAGACACTTCAGATACAGTTAAGTTAGTTAATTTGGACTGATATGCAGAAAGTCTTTGCAGTACAGACACTAGAGTATGAGTGCAAAGTCAGGTCAAATATTCAGCATTCCAGAATATTAATATTATTCAGGTGGAAAGGAATACAGAATTTCTACAGATTGTTTCAGTTTATCAGTACTGTTATTGGAGACAGTATTCAGATATTGCTGACATCTACATTCACTGTACAAAATAAAGCATTCTTAACCAAACTACAGTGTGTGCAGACTTTATTCTGAAAGGTTCAAGAAGATTTGGCCACTAAAGGAGAGACTGGCTCCTGACCAACAGAAGTTTGGATAATTAACAGATAAAGATGTTCATTCCAGTCTCATTCCAGTTTCTTCCCATCATTTCCAGTTCAGTCCAGTATCCTACAGTTGTATCAGTTCTTTCAGTAAGCTTATTAGGGTAAGGATTTCAGATATTATTCATTTGTGCCTTTTTGCTTACTATATTACTTCTATTAGCTAATCTATGTAGATTTTTTGAAGTCATGGCATAACTGTGCAATTTTATTTTTTCTAAAGCTATCTCCACTTTATGCATTAAACTGTTTGATATTTTGACATTCATTTTTGAAAGACTTTAGTATTATCTAATTTCTTTGTTATTCAAACCTCAATTTGTGTATTTCATCATGTATTTCTAACAACTCTTTATCCAACTATTTCATTTTATTACTAGCCCATCTTTCCATTCTATCTTTAACTCATTTCCTCCAATGGAGCTCAGGAAGTTTGTACTTTACCTGCCAATGGACAGAGCCTAAGCCTTTTGACAGAATCAAATTATGTCCTCACATTTCAAACAAATGCTCATATCTCTGGAACTTATGAAAGAAGTATAAATGGTAAACTCTTCAGCATAAAACTATTTTTATAGTGGTACTATTCTTTAGGTTCTAGGCCTTAAACTGAATTGTATAAATCACAGTAAACACAGTCCCCGGGATTCAAGAAGTTCAGTGCAAGGACAGTTTTAGCCTTGCCCCGAGCATCCTCACTACAAATGGTGCAGCAGCGCCATATGAATATGTATGAGGGCACGGCGCCACACCCTCGACGTGCACAGGAAACGTGTGCAAGTGCAGGGGGCATGTACAAGTGCTCTAGAGAGGCGTAAACATGCCCGACAATTGCAAAACCTACTATGCCTACTAGTAGAGCCCTCCACTAATAGTAAGACAGTAATTCAGTGTCCGTGGATACCGAAATGTATGCTAAGCATACAAGAGTGTCCACGAACAGTGAAATAAATTGAAGTGGTAAACACACAAGCATGTAGTGAAATGTTGAGCCCTGTCCCTAGAACTTTCACAATTAGATTCCCTGTGTCACTGTTATACATTTGAATTGCCGCAATATCAAAAGTGTAAGCAAAGCGCAGCGTGTTTGCGCATCGCTGACCTCCGCCGAGCATAGCTTACACATCAAATTCATTCAAACAGAGAAAAACATCTGGAATCAATGTAAATGTCAATAGTGTAGTGTTTAGAGCATCTGCCTAACGAACAGGCATTCACGGTTCGAGCCCAACAATAGCACATATCATTTTCCATGTGGAATGAATGTCGTTTTGCTGTAAGGGTATCGCATGAGATATTTAACTTAAATGTCATTCAAGCAAAGTGGCACTGTCATAATGAATAAGGCACTAGTAAGCAGGTGTAAGCACAAATAAGCAGCAGTAAACACATATAAGTACCAGTAAGCAAGTCTGAGTGCGCTTGCATGGGTCTAAGCAGGGCCCAGCATAGGAAATGTATATAAGTATGTACAGATATATAATATATATATATATATATATATATATATATCTATATATATATATATATATATATATATATATATTATATATATATATAAATATATATATATATATATATATATATATATATATATGTATATATAAATATAAAATATATATATATATATATATATATATATATATATACACACACATATACATATATATATATATATATATATATGAAGAAAGAATGATGTAACAATAAAGCATACAAAAGGAATGAGAAGGGAATCAACAGCAATCCCAGTATTATATAGCACTGTCAGCGTATGTCATATCAAGCTGGGCAGGAGTGAGCAAAGCACTACTACTCACACCACAGGCAGGATATTACCAGTGGGAGTAACATTGTTGATCTGCTAAGTCTACTTTACACACAGAGGGTAGTCCCTGGTGGGACTACCCAAAAATTGATAGGCTATTTGGCCATCTGACCATTACACAAACAAGATCAGGTATGTTCAAGGACTAAATGGTGGGAGAGCCTGAGAATATATGGGTTGGGACAACGTACATGTAGGGCCCCTAATGCTCAGGAGAGGGCAATGTGTGGAGGTGTGTTATGGCTGCGATAACAACTGAACAATGGATGGTATGCATGTATGTTGAACTCGGGTGGGGTGGAGGAACTATGGGTATGAAATTATGGAGCCAGGTGTGCCAGGGTTGGATGGGCTGGTTCTAATTTGACTGCCCCATGGAGGTCAGCGAGTTCGTTATAAGTATATATGCATACACACATGCAGACATCAATATGTAGAAGTACATTCTCTGTAACACATATATGTGTGTGTGTGTGTGTGTGTGTGTGTGTGTGTGTGTGTGTGTGCGTAGATATACACAGATATACAGCTATGATAGGAAACAGCACACAAGAATGACATATGTTCACAGGCTATGCCAATGGAAGTGAGGGGCCCAAGCAAGAAACATGAAACAAGTAACATGACCTTCCACCCCCCCCCCAGCCAGCATGGGAAAAATATACACAAACCTGCAAACAATGTAAATAGTCCACTGCTCCCCAGACCACAGGCAGGATACAACCATGGGGGTACACAGTGCACCCGTGAAATCTAATCTTGGAACACAGACAGGTGCATCCCTTGAGGGACACCCCAAAAATTGCCAAAACCAAAACAAGGTGATACACCGACCATTCTGGCTGGGATGTATACATACCCAGAATACAAGGGTGGTAAAGCCTGATGACCCATGGGTCAAGACAATTGTATGACATGGGTCCCGTGAAGTGGAGAGTGGGCAGCATGTAGTGGTGTGTTCAAAACCGACCAGGACCCAGAGTAAGGAAGGGTGCTGTAGAGGAGGTGCAGGTGGGGGAACTTTGGGTAGCTACTTATGGGTCTACGTGTGCAGGTGTTGGCTGATGTGGGCCTATATGGACAGCCCCAGGGATGTAAACAAATGTGTTCATTGGGCAGAGGCATCGCCCAACGTGCAGCCACATCCACTACGAGTCCCACTGCAGCAAAGTGTAATCTATATGGCAAGAAATGGAATAACCAGATGTAGATGTATATATGTAGAGGTATATGTATGTATATCTACCCATAGCGACACAGAGATAAGCCTCTGCCTCTACGTAGTACAAATGTCTACATACAGAGACAAAATACATATACATACCCACATATAGATATATACATATGCAGACACCCATAGACCCATATGTTGTTTGAGATATATATACATATATATATATATATATATATATATATATATATATATATATATATATATATATATATATATATATATATATATATATATATATATATATATATACAGCAGTATATAAATATATACATCTATACATACATATACAGATATATCTGTATATAGTAATGTATACATATATATGTATATATATATATATATATATATATATATATATATATATATATATATCACCAAAGCGAAAAATCTGGCAACATCTACCATGCAGAGTTCAAAGTAATTTGCGACTTTAACGTAACAGCAACTTTGCTTACTCAAGTTTAAGTAAAAAACACAGCTTTATTAGTGCACTCAGTCGGTTAGCGCTTTCACATTATAGCTTCATCAGACCATCTAATAAACGGAGTACCAAGACTTCATTTAAAATCATTCAACCACCAATCATATCATGACACATCATAACCACTTCCAAGGCCATCCTTTTAAAGTTACATGTTAAAATTCAATATTTAAAAACTCATCACAGTGATTCAACACTTCAAATACAGATAATATTCATTTTGCATAAACCTTTAACATTTAGCTAAATAATTCAAACATCTCTGCGATCAACTTGAAGTCAGAAATTATACTACAAACAACATTACTGACTTCTCTAAATCACTTGTAGAAAAGTCTGACCAGAAGTCAGAACTATAAACTTTAAATATCTGTATTTGAAGTGTTGAATCACTGTGATGAGTTTTTAAATATTGATATATATTGGTGGTTGAATGATTTTAAATGAAGTCTTGGTACTCAGTTTATTAGATGGTCTGATGAAGCTATAATGTGAAAGCGCTAACCGACTGAGTGCACTAATAAAGCTGTGTTTTTTACTTAAACTTGAGGAAGCAAAGTTGCTGTTACGTTAAAGTCGCAAATTACTTTGAACTCTGCATGGTAGCTGTTGCCAAATTTTTCTCTTTGGTGATTTTTGTTCATTTTGGGAGCACAGCTTTTACCTCTTGGAGTTTAGCCGTTTTTCTTTTTGTTGTTGTCTCATATAGAAATATATATATATATATATATATATATATATATATATATATATATATATACACATATATGTGACTGAAAATATACACATGTATATAGCTAGATTATGATACAGCAGTTACGAATTACATATGTTCACAGGCCGTGCATATGGGGGTGAGAGGTCCAATAAACAACCATGTAACACGTAGCATCAAACCCCCCACCCCCAAGCTACGCCGGTGAGACATACAGACACACAATAATAGTAAACACACCACTGCTTCTCAGACCACCAGCAGGATACTACCAGTGGGAGAGACCTGCCAGGTCTAATCTTGAAACATAGACATCGATGTCCCTTGTGGGACACCCAAAAATTAATGATCATCAGTGTCAGTCCCAGTAATGATTCATCAAACCAGGCTGTAGACATACACAGACCAGTAGGTTGTGCAAGCCTGATAACCCATGGGTTGTCACAACGTACATGTGCACATCCCGACACGCGGAGAGTGGGCAGTGTGTAGTGGTGTGTTTATACCCCACCTGCACCCACAGTAAGGATGAGTGCTGTAGAGGAGGGGCAGGTGGGGGAACTATGGGTATGCAATTATGGGCCTAGACATGCAGGTGTTGGCTGGCGCAGTTGTATTAGGACTGCCCCGGGGGTGTAAGTAATATTCCAAAATGGGCATAGCTGATGCCAATACCTCCAACCCCTAAGAACAAATCCACCGGACAGGACATAAACCATTGGGGGAACAAATAGGGACCATACCTCTGAACTGTCCCCAATTTCCAGGGACGTCCATGATTTCGACTCAAATTCTAACTCTGTCCCATTTAATCCCTCCTAAAACTAGTGACTTTTGGAGGAAAGGTGGTGAATTACACGTAATGAATAATGACAACAATTAAGAGTTACAAACATCATTTACCTCAGAAAATGTGTATGAATTCATATGCTCTGAGTCTGTCAATGTGTCAGGTTAATAGCACTAATAATGTAAATATGTCCCTGATGTTATGACATGTCCCTGATTCAGATGGTATTTTTCCCCAGTCGTATGAGAGGTCTGCTAGGGACAGAAAGCACATATTCCACTGACAACCTTAGAAAGATGATAGAATATTAGGTATGCAGTAGCATGACTCAGCTGAAGGATGTGGGTTCCAAAATCCAATTACTTGTTTGTATTGAAGAGTGTCAGTTCCCATGTATTAGCCAGACAGGTGCAGATTGTAAGAGGAACACACCAATAATATGAATCAAACTCTGGACAGGCTGTGGATTCCGTACAGTCGAACAGCATGCTTTCGCCTAATGGGAAGCCATTCCCAATACTGTAGGCATGTAATCCAATGTAATAGCATCACAAGGTAATATCGTAGCCCTCACTCCCACCCAGGGGTGTGAGTGTCAGATGCAAACACCAAATGCAGTGGATTTGCAAGTGCAGGAGCAAGCGAGTGTAAGCCTGTTTGGCCACCAGTATGCGAGTATTACACTGGTGAAGCAATGTAGAGGCTAACTGAGTGTAAGAAACTGTAACCAGAGGTTAGCATTGCTTAGCTCCACGCAAACTCATGCACACCCACTCACAACTGCTTTAATGTGCCTTAATCACTCCGTATCCAACGGCCTTGTTCTGCCCAGTAACAAAATAAATGGCCTCTGCAAGGCTCGAAAGCAGGACCCTGCACACACAGCTATTGTGATTTACCACTAAGCCATGGCAGATATACAGACATTGGATCTTATCACAAATATATCATCCAGTGCAGTCATTCAACAGTATAGGAAATGTATTCCATCATGTAGATGTATGTGTGCGTGTTTATGTCCAGATATAGATATATATATATATATATATATATATATATATATATATATATACATATATATATCAAGAACATCCCATGTGACAACAAAGCATTACAAAGGAATGAAAAGGGAAACACCAGCAATGCCTGAATTATGTAGCGGTGTTGTCCTATGTAATATCAAGACTCCCTCAGACAGACATGTGTCATTAATACAAGGAAACATTTGTACATTGGCCAAATACATCACTCTGTTCATTTTATTTACATTAACACAACAGTTCCTGTCCAATCATTATGTGAGAACAGTACTCTTGCAAGGTGCTGTGTGCGACATCATCATCATGAAAAAGGTAAATGGGGTAACCATAGAGGGACTGGTAGTGTTGTGTGTACAATGGAGTCATCTGCATCACATGTACCTGGAACCTTTAGGAGTCATGTGCATACCAGGATTGTGTGCCTGAGAGACAGGGGTGAGGACAACTGGAGTATGTTGTGATGCATATTAAAAGGGTTACATGTGTCCAGTGGACACGTGTATGAAATAGACAGCTATGTATGGGGCAAATGTTGTTCTAGGAACCGATTGGCCTTTTGTTTCCATAGGGTGAGAGTGGGATGTGGGGGAAGGAGAGTAGGTATGCTCATGGAGGATAGGTTGGGTAGGATGACAGACAAGACAGCATACAGGGTCAGTATATGACACATGTGGGGAGATACACCTTGGACGGGTAGGAGTGTTTGGCAGTCACAAGTCCATGAGCCCCCAGATGGAAACAGTGGGACAGAGGTCCCCAGCCATGGGCGGCCACCATTGTACCAAAACAGCTGCAAAGGTGGCAGTGCTAGGGGCTGTCTAGGAGCAGCAGGCTCACCCTGTAAATGTGACACTCTGCCTACGAGCTGGCGTATCTGGCCTCAAAACCCCTTATTGAGCCCCCCTATGCACCACGTCTGGGGCTGTACGACAGCAGGCTTGTTCCTGTCTGGAACTGTTCTCAGGGGGTACAAGGCCCATCCTCGGTGACAGTTCCACCAGAAGGTGATGCAGAGCCAACAGAGGTGGAGGTCCAAGGCTGGACCCCAGATGTGCTGGTGCCCAGTGCCATGGCCAGCTGAAGTGGGACAGGAGGTTCAGCCGGGACCTTCAAACCCATACAGCCTATGGTGTTGCAGTTTAAACACAGATATGGGTTAGTAATAGTCAACAGCATTCAGGATTACTTATAACAGCATGCATAGATATGACCATCAACCCAACACAACAGATGGTATACATTTGCAGAGGGAGCACAACACATGCATATATACTGCATGACATCTGTTCAAAGTGTAGAAGACTTGTGACTGCAGCTATAAACAGTGGCCCATTATTGGCATGTCACTGAGAACCCCAGACAATGTCTGTCATACCACTGTTTCATGTGATATATGTCCAATCAGGGATGCGATGGCAGTAACTCATCACTATCACCATGTACTGACTGCAATCCTCACACTATGCTCCTGCAGTTCACAGATGTGTGTTCAGTGAGTAACACAGGAAGCAAATGGTTCCACACACTGACCAGTCCACAGATGGCCCTACAGATGGGGGTCCCTCACAAACAGAGCACTGTCTTGTCAGTTTTAAAACATACAGAATAGCCAATACCACACACAACTTGTTAAACTGGCAGTAGTCTCAATGAAGCATAGCTACACTTACATGCTCTAGTCATGTCTGGCACATCACCCTCCTGTCTTTAGGCTATTTCCCACTATGTATGTTGTTTGAGGAACATCCAAATATCATCTGTGATGCTGTTTACCAAACACCAGATCCAGGTACCACTCACAGCAACTGTCATGGGCAAACACCACCATGATGTTCCTAGATATTGTACTGTGTTTCCATGTGACTGGCTATGGAAACATCATTACAGCTGTTCCACATGCAATCAGCTAGAGGAGGACTGCAATAGGTGCAGAGGCCATCACCTGATCATGACCATCACTTACAAACACAAGCTGCTGCTGAGCAGGTGTACAACTCCACATCCACCAGAGAGTGTGTGGGAGGGACAGACAGAGGCAAAGTACATCAGAGAAGGGCTTGGAGACTAAAACCTAAGCATCATCTGTCACACACCTACCAGTACAGGAGTTCATACCCTTGACTGACTAGTCATTACTATTACAAGCGCATGCAGTTACTCCATGTGCCACAAAGCTGACATGTTGGGGTGCTGTAAGAACATATATGTGTGCTGGTGAGCAACATCTGCAACAGAGATATAGTAGACATACATTAGGTGTAGCACACATGGCTGTCTACATGAACAGATGTCATTGTCAACACAACCACACTCTCTAATGGACTCACAGTGACACACTTTGCCAAGCCCACAAATACAGTTCCTAACTACTTAGTTTGCCACACTGCAGTAATACACAGGTACTACATGCACCACAGGGGATATAAGGAGGTTCTATGGGCTAGGGCATGTGAATATGTCTGACATCAGTCGGTATGCCAATGGGAGTTATACTGGGTGTGACTGTGGTTGGGAGCATCATACCCCACACTCAGACACAAGGTGCCAGTACTGACATGCATGTGTGCATTGCTTCATGGCTGTGTAGTGGTTGGCTGTGCAAGATGGCTGTACAAGGCTGGGTGAGGGGTAATCCTTGGCATCACACCACCTGACAATGGTGTGCAGTGTGGTATAGGGGTGTAGTGTCTGCAATGTCCCACACAGATGGGTATTGTATCAACTGTCCTGACATCCTGGTTACCATTGTGTATGGCAATAGCTTTGCAATGCATGCCATGTCTGTGTTTGATAGTCCTTGACATGGACATTGCCTGGGATGTGCACGTCCCACAATAATGTACAGTGACATGTACAAGTATACCCTGTTTGGCTGGCATATGTTGTGTACACAGACTGTTATCCTCAAATATGCCAATACTGGCCTGGTGTGGCTAGACCTGTTTATTGACAGCAGGTTGACCCTGCACCTGCATTGATAGCATGATACAGGTATTCCCTGGTGTCAGTGGCATTGGTCCATACAGGGCAAATGTGTAAAGCATTGTATTGCCTCTGTGGATCACATTTGATGGCACCACATATGTTGCAGTCATCCAATGGGGAACATAGTGAAGGCACATTGTCCACAATTATGTGCCTATTGTACTGCTGTACAGGGTGCCATGCCCTCTGCAGCCCACTGCAATCACACCATGCCTACTATCTGTCATCAATGTGTAGGGTACTAGCAACATAGCGTGATATTCTAGGCAAGTGTGTTTGTGTATGACACATGGATTCAGAACGTATTCTGGGTAATGGTAGGGTTGCATGCTTTGTTCACCAGGCCTTTTGCCAGATGTAGGGGTATGGCTTGCCAACACAGTCCCTTGGCTGACTGACATCTGCACTCCTTGTGAGGTGAACATTGTGACATATAATACGGACACCATATAGAAAACTACAAAATTCACCCCCCAACATGTCCAGTGGTTAGACACTCGTAGCCACCTCCACACAGGCTCTGACTGTCAAACACACACATACACACCTGCCATGTCTTGGAATAGAACCCCTACCTAACATCACACTACAGCATTACACAGTTACAGCACATGCTACGGAGATGACTGGGTTACAGTAGTCCCAGAGATGTATTACTAGGTGGGTGACAGCAGCAGGATTGCCAAAGGTGGTTATGTGAATTGTAAAGAGTGTGCATACTCTAAAAAGCATTGTTCTTTTGTCAGGCAGACACACACACACACACACACACACACACACACACATGGTTGGCCTGTCATAGAATAGAACCTCTACCTAACTAGTTTATCACACTACAGCATTATACAGTTACAGCACGCACTACGGAGATTACTGGGTTACAGAAGTCCCAGAGCTGTATTTCTAGGTGGGTGACATCAGCAGGATTGTCAAAGGTGGTTATGTGAATTGTGAAGAGTGTGCATACTCTAAAAGGCATTGTTACTTTCCCAGGCAGACACACACACACACACACACACACACACACACACACACACACACAGTTGGCCTCTCTTGGAATAGAACCCCTACCTAACTAGTTTAACACACTACAGCAACATGCAGTTACAACCCACAATACAGAGAAAAATGGGTTACAACAGTCCCAGAGGTGTATTTCTAGGTGGGTGACATCAGCAGGATTGTCAAAGGTGGGTATGTGAATTGTAAAGAGTGTGCATACTCTAAAAGCATCATTTCTTACATGCACACAGTTGACTTGTCTGTGATTAGAACACCTATCAAACTAGTTTAACACACTGCAGCATTACACAGTTACAGCACACACCATGGAGATTACTGGGTTACAACAGTCCCAGAGGTGTATTCGTAGGTGGGTGACATCAGCAGGATTGCCAAAGAAGGGCATTTCAAGTGTACTGCGAGTTGTACATGTCTGTTACCTGCATATACCCACTGCTTACTGTCACAAAAACACATTTACACCTGCTTACAACTGCCTTACGCAGACCTAACTGACAGTATCAACAAGGTTTGCAGGTCTTGAACCCTGGACCATGCACACTGAGGTCACTGGATATACGACTAAGCCATCTGGGTTGTACACATGTTTCATGGAGTCTATAATGCACATCTTACTACAGGTATTCCACAGTACTGAAAACAAATGGGACAGTCACTTTGTGTACATATGTATAGTACTCTTGAATGTACTGTACTCTATGAAACAACAAAGACAAGTCTACATCTGTACAACTGTCATAACTACATATATATATATATATATATATATATATATATATATATATATATATATATATATATATATATATATATATATATATATATATATATATAAATATATATATATATATATATATATATATATATATATATATATATATATATATATATATATACACACACCTACGGGATGTGTACACACACACACACACACACACACACACACACACACATATATATATATATATATATATATATATATATATATATATATAAACACATACACGTCTGAACACCCTTTGTGACACAGAAGGGTTCCAAAGGAACTGACGTGTACACAAAACAGAGGCATCTCTTGTGTTATAACATTTAAATCTTAAGCAGTTCACCAGAGAAGGGATGGTTGTTGTGTATGTGGAGTTTGGGGTGGGGAATGATGGCTAATGTAATCTACCCCAGGGATTGTGAAGTTAGGGTGGCGGAATGATGGGTATGGACTTACACCCCAGTGAACACTTCTGTGTCACTGCTCGACAGTGTCACAGGAAAATAATATACCCAACTGTAGTCGTGCTTTATTTATTTATTTATTTATATTTGTTGACCAGGAGTGTCCGACTGGACGTAGGTCCATTTTCAGCGGTGGCCCAGGGAGAAAAGCTCCAGTTAAAATAAACAGACAGTAGTTACATTGGATTACATAGCGATTAACAATTTACATAGCAATTACTTACAACATATTTACAGATGAAGAACATAGTACATCAGTAGACAACTAGAATCTTTATCTGTGAAGTACATAACAGACATTAACAAATGTTACAAGAAGAAGTTCTTGCTGTATAATAAGTACTGGCTTATGAGCATCTGAGCTTGCTATAATCAAGGTAGTTAGTGGAGTGGCAAGAAAGGTAGTGGTTGGATGGGGAGGGTGATATTAGAGTGAGAGTTGCAAGGGCATAGCCAGCATGTTTTTAGGTGTGCTTTTAGTAAAGTTTTGAAGTGGGTGCATGATTGTATGGAGGTAATTGTGGGTGGGAGGGAGTTCCATAATTTGGCTATGGTGCAAGAGAATAGTGCTTCACCAGCAGAGTTATTGGCTTTAGTGATCTGCAAGTGATTTTTGTTGCTGGATCTTCATTGTCTGGTGGTGCGATAGGGTTGGAGTAGATTCTGGAGGGATGGGGCATTTAGTGGATGATTTACTAGTTTGTGGGCAAGTGAGAGTTGATACCATTGAAGGAGGTGAGGGAGTTCAAGCCAGCCCAGTTCGGCAAGTGAGAGACAGTGGTGACTATGGTAGGATGCCCCTGTGGTGAATTTGGCGATTTTGTTGTAGCAGGTCTCCAGCTTGTTTAAATTGCATTGCCTTAGGTTGGTATATATTGGACAGGCATAAATTAGGGTGGAGATAAGGTGGGAATTTGCTATTGAAATCTTTGCTGTTTTGGTGAGAAGTTGTTTATTTCTGTATAGCGCTCCTAGTTTATTGTGGACTTTTTTATGGTCAAGGATATGTGAATGTCAAATTTTAGTTTATTGTCTATTTCCACTCCTAGCAATTTGGTGTCTTCAGTTGGGTATATAGTGATGTTGTCTTTTGCTGTGATGTTAAAGTGAGAGTTGTTTTGAGTATGTTTGGTGGGTTGGAAGATGAGTAGTTTAGTTTTGTTTGGGTTGAGTATTAATTGGGCATCAGATAACCAAGTTTCAACAGAGGAAAAGGCTTCCTGTGTGACTTTTTGCAGTTTGGGTAGGGACTGGGCTGAGCAGATGATGGTTGAGTCATCTGCGTATTGTATGAGTGTGCCATGTTTGGTGGCAGAGGCTAGATTATTGGTGAAAACAGAGAAGAGTAGGGGTCCAAGGATGGATCCTTGGGGAACCTCTATGGAGACAGGTAGTTGCGGAGATATGTCATTCTGCCATACAACGGATTGTTGGCGGTCAGACAGGTAACTCTGAAACCAGTTGGTGACCGATTGTGAGAAGGATAGGTTATTGAGGACAGAGATAAGTTGTTTGTGTGGGACCATGTCAAATGCTTTAGATAGGTCTAAGAAAGTAGCAGAGGAGAGATAGCCATTGTTTTTATGCTGAAGGATAGTGTTAGTAAAGGAGAGTAAGGCAGTGGTGGTGGTGCTATGGTTTGGTCGGAAACCATGCTGAGTATTGGAAAGGAGGTTGTTAGTAAGGAGGTAGTCTGAGAACTGAGAGTGTATGCATCTCTCTAGTATTTTGGAGAGTGGAGAGAGAATAGCTATGGGGAGGTAATTAGTTAGTTCTGTGGAGGGTCCGCCTTTGTGGAGGGGAATTATATGTGATACTTTCCACAGTGTGGGAACGTAACTTTCTGACAGAGATCGGTTAATCAAGATGGATACTGGGTAGGCCAGAGCATCAGCTGCAATTTGTAGGTATTCACTTGGGAGGTTGTCTGCTGCTAATTTGGTGGGCTTAAGTTTAGTTAAGAGTTTTTTTTTATGTTGGAGGTAGGTACAGGAGAAAAAGAGAAGCCAGTGGGGAGATTACTAGTTGAAGGTGTGGGTTGGAGGGGAGGGGGGTTGTGTTGTTTAGCTAGTGATAGTATGGTTTGTGTGAAGTGTGTGTTGAATGAGGTAGCAATATTTTCTGAGGAGTGAGGGATGTTAGGAGGAGGGGTACTGATTTTACCTGGGTGGAGGATGGAGTTTATGGAGGACCAGAATTGTTTGGGGCTGTGTTGAGAGGAGTCTAGGGCAGACTGGTAGTATTGGAATTTGTCCTGTTTTATTAGCTTTTTGACTCTATTGCGTAGTTCTAGGAATTTCTGTCTAGTTCAGGGGGTTTTGGTTTTGCGCCATTGCTCCCAGGCTTTATCCCTGTTTTTCATTTCTGACTTAGTGGTTTTCTGTAGCCATGGGGAGGGTTGTGCTTTGATTCTGGAAAGTCTTATGGGGGCATGGTAATTAAGGATGCTCAGGAAGGTAGTATTAAAAAATTCAACTGCGTCATCAAGGCTGAGGTACTTTAGAGGATGCCAGTTACATTCTTTGAGGGATGAGATGAATGTGAGTGGGTTAAAGTTTAGTTTTTTACGTATTTGACAGTAGATGACAGGTTTAGCTTGGTATAGGTATTTTTTGAGTAGGAATGTTGGGGAGAGATCACTGAGGCTATCTAATAAGCAGCCTGTTAAATATGACTGGGGGCTCTTACTGACTAGTATCCAGTCCAGTATAGTGTGCTTGCTGGAGTTTTTATTTATCCTGGTTGGCGACTGGACTAGTTGGGTGAAGCCATGAAGGTTTACATGATAGGTTGGATGGTTGCCAGAACAGGATTGCCAGTCAATATTGAAATCACCTAAAATGATAGTTTCTTGGGGGAGATGGTGGGTAGACCAGCTGTAGAGGTTTTCTAGTGGAGGGATGTTTTGGCCAGGTGGGAAGTAGCATCCAATTATGTTGATGGTTTTGTTTTGGTTTATTTTGAGGTTGGTATATATTATTTCTTCATTGCCTATTTGTGGAGCTGATGATTTTAAGATCTGGAAGTTTAGATGCTGTTTAAATATTATAGCTACACCGCCTCCTTTCTTGTTTAGCCGGTCTACTCTTAGTATGCCATAACCAGTGGGGAGTATTTGCTCACTGGTAATGTGAGGTTTTAGCCAGGTTTCTGTCAGGATGACTATATCTGGGGAGTACAAGTCTATGGTGGCATAGAGTTCATGGACTTTGTTGGATATACTTTTAATATTTAGGCTTAGTAGAAGGAAGTCACTTGGCTTTCTATTGGCTGTAATATGGGAGAAGTTGTGGTTTCTAGTCTGATTATGAGGATTGGGGTTGGAGATGGTAGGGCCAGGGTTGGGGAGGATATCTCCACTTAGGGCTAGTTTTGATATGCATGAGGTTATTAGTTTTCTCAGTTTTTGAATGTGTTTGTTTATAAGGGAAACTTTATGATTGTACTCTTTGGGTAATAGGTATGGTGGGAGGGTTACTGTGCAAAGTTGTAGGGATGCTTTATGCTTGAGTAATATAGTTGGTAGAATATGTGGGGGGTGCATAGGGATGTTTCTTGAGTTGGTGGGAGGGGAGCTGAGTGAGGGTGAGACATGAGTGGTGGTGTGATTAGTAGTACAGTGGTAGTGGTTGAGTGGGGGAATGATGGAGCTTTGGTAGGATGTAAGATATGCAAGGAGAGCGCATGCTGTGAGCATAAGTAAGGTATGCTTGTACATGTTAGTTGAGGAGGTGTGATAGTAGTGGGAAGATGGAGGAGGTAGTGTTGGGTTAGTGCTGTGGTTGGCTACTGGAAAGATGGGAGAGGTTTGTGAGTGTAATAAAGGTGGGACCACTGGGGTCGGGAGGGAATAGGGGGCAGTGTGGGGAGCGAAGCGGTTAAAGACCCTGTTAGTTGCTCTTATGAGGGGCTGGAAACAATCAGGTAACAGAGTTAACTGATAAATGAACATATGATAGTGACAAGGGTGGTTGTAGTTGAAAAAATGGTGCCTGCCACAGGTAATATTTATCACCTTTGGGATTGTCTTAAGGTAATAAACAGGGAAGGGGGAGGGGAGGACAAGGGTGTGAGCAGGCAGTTCTTTGTACTGCTGCTAATGAGCCAAAGCAAAGACAAGTTTGTGTTTAAGAAACAATCACAATTGACCAAGGACTGCTCTGAAACTGTAAGTCATTTCTTAACCATTTGCCAGGTGGAAAAACAGGATAACCTTGTATCAGTAGGCTACTGTTGTCTCAGTTTAAATTAACAAACACACAGTATTGATCAGTTATGGATACTATTTGCTAATAGAAGGGAATAAGAGAAAAAGTGGAAGATGAGTGTGTGTGTGTGTGGGGGGGGGGCTGCTTACAAGCCAAAGCAGAGTGCTCTCCAGGGGAAAATTAATATTGGCTCAAACAGGTAGACACATACTCAAAGTTAACTTTAGCTGTTTGCAAACAGTTCAGACCCGGACTATGCTTTTCTTATAAGAATGACAAAGATGGTACTGCAGTTGAATACTTAAGAGTGCTGTTAGGTCTAGAAAAAAAAGAGTACAGAGAGGAGTAAGCACTTTGAGATGGTAAAGATATATTAGAAAGATTACAAAAAACAAACTGAGCAAATAGCTACTGTATATGCAGGAAAATGTCTTGAACCAACAACTAGTATATGCAGATACTGAGCCAATTGGAAACACATCTGTTAGAAAAATCTCAAGACAGTTATGCAGTCACAGATAAAAATATAGCGAGCAGCACTCTGTAGAGGTTGTCGAATATGATTCTATCCACCAGTAACAGCACAATTATATAGAAATAATTTAGACACCAGTATGAGCTGTCTACACACAATACAATTACATGAATAACATTAGCGAACAAGGTGCAGCTATGCAAACAGATCATACTAGTATACTAAAAACATCTTGGTGCAGACAAAATGCTAGCATGGCATAGTAACTTCCAATAATAAAGCATAAAACATATTTGATGTGTCAGCAAATATGGTATGTAGATGAATATTAGATGTCTAACACAATTCAACATACACATATGCAGTTGTGTGAGATAGATATATACAGCTGTGCTTGACTGTGTATTCTTTACCATTCCTAACTATGTAATACTTTGTAGACACTGGTCACCACAGATGGCTACCATGGTGTGCTAAAAGACATTACACATGTGTATGCCTGGCTACAGGGTAGTCACACACACAAACACGCACACATGTGCCAGTATTGTGCATAGATGTCTTGCCTATGTAAAGGTAACTGGTACAGTGGTATGCAGTTGGGGTATGTGTCACAGAACACATGCAATTACACTTACTCTGATTCCACTTCTGAGCTGGGTGACATCACAGGACCGATTACTTGCAGTGGGGAGGGGGGAAGAGAGAGGTTTAGCAGTTGACAAGGATAAATGCCAGTGTAAAGGAGATATTTCTTTGGAATGCAGCAAAACCCGCTGTCATGACAGGATGCAGACACAAATACACACACACAACCACGCTCAGCCATTTGTTGACACACACACATTCAGGCATTTGTTGACACACACACACACTCAGGCATTTGCTGAGATACATACACACACATACACACACACACACACACACACACACACACACACACACACACACACAAACACACTCAGCCATTTGCTGACACACACACTCAGACATTTGCTGTCACACACACAAGCACACGCACACAGTTGCCAGTGGTGGGATCAGAACTCCTGCCTATCTACAGATCACTATTACAGTACTACGCAGTTACGAGACATGCCACAGAGATTACACATTCCAAGGCAGTCAGACTGCCCTTCTAAGATTGAGGACAACAACAGGGAGACTGACAGTCACAAAATACATAGCTGTAAACCTGTGTGTTTAAAGTAGGTGTCCATTAGAACCTGTATGCACAAATAAGACACATCATCTGCAGGTAGGCCTGAGAGGTATAGTTGTAGCACAACAGGAAACTGAACTGGAGTATGGCCATCTGTGGAATGGACAACTACTATACAGGGTTACAGTGGGCATGCTCATACACTTAGTAACACAGGGCTGTTTGGGATACACTATGGCTACAACTACACAAGGTTATACTGGGCATACTCATACACTTAGTAACAAAGGGCTTGTTGGATGCACTGACAAACTACACAAGGTGACAGTGGGTACGCCCATACACTTAGTAGCACAGGGCTGTTTGGAATGCACTCTGATTCTAACTACAGAAGGCCACAGTGTGCATGCTCATACACTTGCATGTACAGAACACATTGTAATGGACTCCTATTGTAAACACACAGGTTTACAGCTATGTACATCTTACCTGTCAGTATATGTGCACATAATACTGGTTTACTACCTGATACCTGTATGTGGCCCGTAAATAATATATCTGTGTCTGTGCTGTGTGATACACATGCATACATGTACAAGAAGTACTGACATATATATGTTAAGTATACATATTCATGCATGTGTGGACGTGACAGACATTAGGTTACCTGGGTCACACAGGCGGATGCTACCTACAGCATGTGTCACACACCTTGCTGCCCTGAAAGGCATGCATTGATAGCAGGTTGTGGACAGTGGCATTATAAGTCGAACAGTGGCAAGTGCAAGCATAATGTGTGAGCCACATTGTGTAATGGTACTGAGGTGGGTTTT
>NC_056733.1:1151817653-1151875153 GCF_019279795.1 Protopterus annectens
CCATTTAAACTAAATTAGAAAAAGGCAGCAGTAAACAGCACTTTCTGTGTGTTCTGTGACATTTGCACTGTTTCAGTTTTAAGTAGTCATTCAACAGCAAGGAATGTTACTTTAACTATTCTATTTTACTAAGAACTTTATATGCATGCAACATCTTTGAAATGACAAGAGCTTTAGGCAAATGCAGGCCTGCATGATGTAACATTTCTGAACAAAACAATGACTTGTGGGATACTGAGTGGCAACCTGATTTATCCAAACCACGTCAATATGCTGTACTCCAGGTGGTCAGAGTCTGTAATTACATATAAAAATATTTAAAATCCTGTAAATAACCCCAGAGTGCTGTTAAAGTGTAGGAAACATCATGCCATGATGTTTTAAATATGTTTTTTGAGTCTGTGGGTGCGGTACTCCTTTAATCTGGAGCCAGGATCTATTTTTACCTCTGTCCCCTCAGTTATTCAAGTAAAGAGCAAATAATAAAAGAAAAAAGCTTCACTCCATTTATCTGGTGCTCCAAGCTAGATCTCCACCCTTCATCCCTTCAACTGTACTGCCAAAAAAGCACTTCTTCTATTTTTTTTTAAATGTTACAAGCCGATTGCTACTTTTGTTGGAATTGGCTTGCTACAGCTTAACACCGACAAAAAAGTGAGGTGCCTTTCTTTACCAGCATTCAGAAATAAAGGTACAGCAAAAAATAATGCAGGCACTGCACCTTCCAATGACACCCCTGGCACCTTGCACTCAGGGCTGCTGTGCCCTTTCCTTCACCCTTGCTATGTTTCTGCTAAAACATATATCTTAATTTATTTTTAATACTTCAAAGGGTTATAGACAAGCTTTTCTTGCAGATTTTAAAACTAAGATAAAAAATTTAGTTGTGCTTATTTATTTCTCATTTTTTCCCATTGTTAATGCATCTACTTATTTTTATATACATAGCTAAGAATACATAAAAATTCATTAACAGAAAGAGAAAATTATTTTCCAGTTTCTTGTTATATCTTTTTAGGATATTGTTGAAATGATCCATAACAAATATATTTGATCTGAACTAACAAGTCAAGCTATTGGGCATTGAAAAATAAAACAACCAAAATCAAATTTAAGTTATCTGACCAGAAACTGACACATTTCTAAGAATTTGCTATCATAAAATATATGTCACCAATCTGTTTCTAAAAATTTCTTGCCTCTTCAACACATGGAAGTTGTTGTTGTATCTTTCAACTTTTCCTGGTTAGGGGTCGCCACAGCGGAACTCCGGTCCGCTAATGATCGGCAGCATATTTTTACGTACTGAGTTGCCAGCCCTAACGTACAACCTTCAATGAAGGTACACCCATTCACACATGTCTCCACACAGAAGATGCTTTAGCTGAGAATCGAACAGGACAACGTCTTACTGTGAGGCGACAACGCTACCGCAGCACCACTACCGCAGCGCACCTTCAACACATGGAAGTAATATTTCTAAATAGCTTATTTATCCTGTAAGGAGTATAGAATAGAAAGTGAATGAATTTCCATGAAAAGAGTTTCCAAATGAAAGAAGAATACATCTCCCTTGGAGATCTCAAAGTGATAGATGTTTGCATTCATCAGAAGCAGCAGCAGTGGTAACATCATCAGCTTATGGGTTAAGGATGAGAGTACTTATTGAGCTTAAGTCAGAACCCCAGCTTTATCATCACATTAAATCTCTTGTAGTCTACTTTTAAAAGCAATAGCAGTGACACTGTTTTTGATTTAGTCAGTATGCCTATTCCATTGTGACTAAGCTATGAGAATGTTACTTTCATCTCCAATTTTTCAACAATCTATATTTCCTCTCTAGGCTGGATAATCTAATACATACAAATTCTGCATGAATGTGTTATCTCAGGCCTTGTAAGCCAAAATGAGGTCCCTATGATGCATATAAGATAGTGAAAACATATTTAAAGTATGAGCCTTTTGGAATATTTCAGTGTACTGAGATTGTTAATTCTTTCAGTTATCTTTTACTGTCACATTCCAAGCAAATTAGCTAAGGATTTAGACAGGAGGGTATAATGCATGACAGTTATTTTCAGTCACAGAGAAAACTATATTTAGAAAAAAAATGGATCAACACATTTTTGCTAAGACATTTAAAGACTTTTATGGACCATAACATTTTTGATCCTCAGTTTCTTATGTCTGTAATATGAACTGCAAAAATCTAATGTTCATATACAAAAACACTGAGATCTTCAACAACTAACTGCATATTACTGAAACAGTAAAAAACATCCACTACATAAGTCCCAAACATCATGCATTTTGTTATGCCTAGACTGACTGACAACTTTGTTATGATGGAGTTATTATGATGTTCCAGATTTGTTTGATTATGTCTGTAATTACAATAGAGTCCTGGAGAACAAACAATGATCTTGCTGTTTTTCATTTTGTCCATATTCTTGTGGTTTTCTTTGCATTTGTCCATGATTATTTCTGAGATACTGCAATTATGTTCTTTTAAAATCAGGATGAGTTTTAGGATGCTCTTAACTTATCTTTCTTTGTAGCCTCTGTCTATTTATATATTTATTTGTTTGTTTATTGCATTTGTTGACTGGGAAAGTCCACTAGGCCAAAGAGTGTCGATTTTCAGTGGAGGCCCGGAGAGGAAAGCTCCACAGAGATACCCATACATACAATTTCATAAACCATAGTAACAACACAATGCTTACAATGTGATAAAAGACAATATAACAAATATATCTAGGAATTCTTTTTGGAACTTTTCCATGATTTTAAGCATAGATTGAGTTCTTTCTTCACTCTTGATATGCACATGCCTTCAGATTTTGTCACATTTTATTCTGTGACTTTGGGATGCAGACTGATTGCATGAAGGAGTTAGATGAATCATGTGAGTTTCCTAACTAAATTATCCATCAGTTTGTGTGAGATTGCTTTTAGTAAATGGTTAAATCAGCAATTTGACTTTTTCTTTATTTCGGTGGGTCATTAAATGTAGAAAACTTGTGGATTTGTCTATGTGTTTGAAAAAAATCTTCCAGTGACTGCATTGTGCTGTTCCAAGTAATAAAAATGGCATCAAAACACTGAAGGTAACGTCCCAACATTGAAAAAAAAACGAGGAGTTGCATATAGAAAGAAAGCAGAAGTGTCGCTAGTGTGGGGTGAGAGGGGCAATGGCCCTTGGTGCAAAGTTTTTGGTGAGCACAATCAGGCACTGATCACCTCACTCACTCTTTAGTGTAACACCTGATTTTAAAAGCCAATTATTGCATTTGTGGTCAAACCTGAGTGCTGCAGTGCTCTGCGTTTGGTCTAAACCATAGCAACTGTTTGTACATTTGTAGCAAGCAATTTTCAAAAGTTTGGAAGAAGTGTCTTTTAAACTAAAACATGAGCACCATAGCACTGTGTATACACAAGATATAAACTGAAGCAACTCTTTGCCACATTTGTAGCAAGTAGTTTGCTACAGTTTAAATGACTTTTTTAAACTGTTGGGGGAAGGAGGGTTTGGGCAGAGGACAGAAATGGGGTCTGAATGGCTGAGGCAGAAGGGAGTGGGGTGAGGTCTCATGCACCCGGCCACTTAGTGTGTGTGACAATAGAAGGATGGCACTTTTTTCACTTTTCACTGGCAGAACTGGGAGGGTTGTATCTAACTGTTATAAGCTAAAGAGCTGAAGGGACAAGGTGCTGGTCTGTGTTATCGGCACAGGGTGCAGATGGAGTCAAGCTATGCCTCTGATAGAAAGAGCTCTGTTTGCTAAGCTGGGTGCCATGGCCTGTCCCATCACAATTCCTGCATATATACCATAGCCACTCCCATCACCATTCATGAATATACTATTTTTATTTTATTTTTATTTAGCCTTTGTTTACCAGGTTAGTCCCACTAGATTAGTAGTTGCTTTTCATGAAAGACCTGAGGTAGTAGGTTCACAGGTTCATAGTTTAGTACTAAGCTAACTGCCCTTGCGAGACATTTTAAGCCTAGCCAATTATTCCTTGTGAGACTCAAACCCTGCCCTTTGTGTTTCTAGGGCAAACACCTTAGCCATTAAGCCACCCTCCCAACCCCTTTACTAATACTTTCAGGAGAAATTTACCAAGGGAATTGGGGAACTTCCCCTACTGGTCACTGTTGTGAGTAGGAGCCATTTCAGAGGAGCATTTCCTGTTTCCGTTAGAGGCACAGAGGCAGACCGGAGAAACAGGGAGGCAAATGAAGAGAGACGGAGATGATGGAGCAGTGAAAAAAATGAAGGAAAGAAGCAAATATTGACACTAGAAAATATGTGCAGGATTCTGAGGAAATGTTTAAAAAAACTGTTAGATGGAGATGAGTCAGCAAAGGAACCGGTAAATGGACATGAGTCAGCAAAGGATAGATGTAAAATTACAACCCTCCAGTCAAGAAAGTTGTGGGATGATTTACTTAAAGAAAAGGTGGTGCAGAGTGAGCCAGAAAATAAAAGAGATGTTTCCTGAGGGATCATTATGGAAAAAATACAAAAGGAGGATGAGGAGACAAGCCTGAAGAATAGTGGTAAGATGGAAAAATGAAAATAACATTAAGGAAAAGAAAAAGAAAGAGAAGAAAATGAACAACGAGAAGAAATTTTAGAAGTAGTACAAACAGAAGAAAAATTAGATGAGAAAAAATAAAGAAGACATAGAAAAAGGTTCTGAAATGTGTGATGAAGAAGACATAAACAGGAAGGTAATAGAAGAGAAAAATAATTCTGTTGACAAAAGGGTAAAAAAAAACAAAAAAGAAGATAAGGAAAAAAGGAAATATAAAGGAAATGAATGAAAAAGAATATATACATCTAAAGACTGGGGCTTGGTATAATGGTTAAGGTATTTGACACACAAGCTACAATGCTTGATTCTCACCTTTGGGGAAAAATGGTTAGGCTTAAAATGGCCAATTAAAAAGCTAGACCAGTAATTAGTTATGAACTCATGAAGCCATGAATTAAAGGGAAAATGAACATTTTAGAGTGTTTTCCATAAATGTGAATAGCATTAAGAATATAGTAAGAAGAATAGGAATTTTGGAGCAGTGTAATACATGTGATGTAGCTGTAGATGCCACTATTTTAGAAGACACACAATTTTTAACAAATCAAGAAAGATTATAAACATAGAAACTATGGGGAAGAAAGATAATCTGGAATTTGGGAAATGAAATGAGAGATGTTCTGGAATAGCTATATTCTGTAGAAATATAGCAAACATATTAGATGTAACTATTGCAAGAATGGGAAGATTAAGTATAGACAATTATACCATTATCTGTTATACTAATTGTAAAGAAAGGGAAAGATTATTTCATTAGATGTTAGACTATGTGGTGATAAACATGAATATTACATTAACAGAAGTCTTTAATTGTGATTTAAGAAACAAGTGTAAAAAGAAAGGAAATGATATAAGAAAAATGTCAGACGTTATAATATGTGCTAAGTTTAAACTGTGGGACAAAAATTCATGAACTTACAAAAGGGATATGTATAGAACTGAAATAGATTATTTTGTAGTATCAGAAGGTTTAGTTATAGGAGAAGGGGAGGTAGTTGTAACATGATTTTCTTTTCACATTGTAATATGGCTAGGGATAAAGAAAAACAAGGAATATATATCATAGGTAGAGGAATAAAAAGGAAAATGAGAAAGATTGAATGAAGAAGGAAAGAGATAAGTAATACAGTTATGGAAGGATCATATTATTATGAGAACATTTTATAAAAATTGGTCTGAATGGTGATAATATTTAAGGAAAAATATAAAAATGATTTTTACAGTGGCAATATGATGTGAGAAAAGAAGGGAAAGAACAATATAAAAGAGCACATAACAATGCATTGGAAGATTTAGAACATAATGATAGTACTTTGACAAAGAAAAAGAAATATATGAAAGAAATCAAGAAAAATACAAGAACTGTTATATAAGCAAAGATATTTTTACAAGGAAAAAGAGAAGTACTGATTTACTTAAGCAGATTAGTAAAGGAAGTTGGTAGTCTATTAAGAGAAATAAAAACATAAAAGGAGAAATAGAAAGAACTCAGGAAAAGATTATGAATGGTGTGGTACTATATGTACAAGAAATGCTTAAAGAAAAAAAGAAGGTAGTGAAAAAACATGGAAAGTAAAAAAGTTAACAAAAAAGAGAATGAAGAGTTGGAAAAGGATATTTCTTTAAATGAGCTAGATAAAGTATCGGGACAAGTAAACATAGATTTGGCTGCAGGCCCAGATGGAATAGGGTATGAAATATATAAAAAATTAAGGGATTGCAAAAAATATTTTTAAATATCTTTAAATATTTTGAATGAATGGTTGAATTAAGGTTTTATGTATAAAGAATTATGTAATGGAATACTTAAATTCATATGGAAGAAAGAAGATAGAAGACAAAAAACTGGAGACAAATAGTACTTAATAGTAATGCTTATAAGATCTTTATGAAAATACAAAAGAGATTTTAAACAAAAATGGAAAATATTATGAAAGATAGCATATAGAGTATAAAGAGGAAGGGTTGTCAAGAGTTATTAATTTTAGAGAAATTGTGATGACATTATGAAAAGAAAAGAAGTGTGAATCATGATGGGAGACCTTAATAAGTAATTTGACACAAGTGGACATTAAATCTTTTGGGTAATAATGAAAGAATAGAATATAATATAAGTGGGAAAGTTAGGAAATTATGTATGTCACTTCTAGGAGTTTTGGTTGATAGTCTCAAATTCAATAAGTATGTCAACCAAACTATTAAAACCATTAACAAAACACTTGGTACATTATATAGGATTAAACCTTTTCTTACCTCACCTGCTAGAATAGCCATAGCCCATTCTCATCTACTCTCTACCCTTTTCTATGCCTCCCCTTTACTTACCGACTTAAACAAATGTGATCTTAAGAAACTCTCCACCTGTTATAACCACATAGCTAGATTTTCCACTGGTATGCCTTACAGAACACATCACTGTAAGCACCAAAGCTATCTGGGCTGGCTAGAGTTGCCCAGCCTATTAAAGTACAACCAACTAATAATGGCTCACAAAGTACTTAACCAACCAGATAATATTCCTGCTCTTAAAAATATTATCTACCCCCACTGTAACTTTAGACCACTTGGCTCACCTAATAGACTGGTAGTTCAAACTGTTAAATCCAAAAACTTTTCAGGTGACTCTCTGTTTGCCAATTCTGTTGGTAAAACTTGGAACTTATTGCCTGATGACATCACTCGAGAGACCTCCCTAACACAATTTAAGAAAAGTCTCAAGGAGTATCTTAATAAACATTGGCTATGCTCTTGCTCTAAACCTGACTAAATGTTTGGTAATACCTGTGTATTTATACTATGTAATGTGTTTTTATTAAGTGTGCTATATCACAATTCATGTACTGTATAACACAAATGTCTCTACTGAGCTTGTAAATCTTAAATGTATATTTTTTGTTATGCTTATTTTTGTAACTATCTTTGGAGCTTTTCTCCCCAGGCCTCTGTTGAAAATAGATATGCATCCAATCAGACTTTCCTGGTCAACAAATGTAAAATAAGTAATAATAAATAAAATAGTAATAATAATAATGTAAAAATATTTGTAAATGACTGGTTATGCCAAGAGGTACATATGAAGAGTGAAGAAAGACAGGGATGTCCAATGATTTGTATACTCTTTGCATTAGTTATGAATTTGATAGTATGTGGAATAAATTACAGAATGAAGGAAGAAGGCTTATTTAACACCTGAAGGGTTAAGAATTCCAGTTCTGTTAACATATGCAGATGATATTCAAATCTCAGACGGTGCAGTGGTGCAGCAATAGCATTGTCGCCTCACAGCAAGAGGTTCTCTGGTTTGATTGTTGGCTGGAGTGCCTTCTGTGCGGAGTCTACATGTCCTCCCTGCAATCATGTGAGTTTCCTCTGGGTGCTCCAGTTTCCTCTTGTGTTACAAAGACATGCATCTGGAGCATTTCTCCCCAGGCCCCCACTGAAAATTGTCTTAGTTCCAAGTTGGACTTTCCTGGTAAACAAATGTTAAATAATAAAATAAATTGAAAAAAAAAACAAAAATTTGGATAAAAGTAGTAATAATTTGCAGAAATTAGTGTCTAGAGATGATAGGGATGGCTTTAAATAAAGAGAAAAGTAAAAGTTCTGGTAACATAGTAAAGAACAAGGGTATATATTTTACAATGAATGAAATTTATGTATTAGGAATAAAATTTGGGAACAAAGATGCAAGTAGAATTTAGTGGGAAAAATAGAAGAAATAAAACCTGTCTTTCCTGAAGAACATAAAAATTATCATTCAGAAAAAATGGTTTATTTGATAAATTCAGAATTAATGGGAAAAATAGCATACTTAGCAAGTGTGTTTACATTGCCAACATTATTTGAAAAGGAATTATTACAGATAAATATTTTTCATTTATATGGGGTTCTAGATTAAACCCAGCAAAAGAGGAGTTTTTATGTAAATAAAGAAGAAGGAGGTTTAGGGTTAATTAACACAGTGGTATACACTGCTTCATTAAATTTGTACAAAGTGTTAAAGTGGATAAATGAAAAAGATGAGAGATTAGTAGTAAAATTGCATAAATATAAGTATGATAAATTTTCAAGTATGGTAAAAAAAAGAGTAAAAGAGAAAAAAAGAGTGCATAAATGAGGAAATAAAATACTACCAATAAAAAATTGTGGAAAATAAAAATTGATGATATAGAAAAAGATAGAAAAGTATGATATAAGAATGCAATGATAAAACATTACTATGTAAAACCATGATAAAATCTAACAGATGAAAAAATTAAAGTTATAAAAATAAGAAGCAAACTGTGTAATCAGAAAGTAGAATGTTGGGGAGCATGGCCAATATGGAGAGATGTTAGCAGCACTGAAACTTTACTCTGCTTATTTTGATTTATTCTGACAGGATTTTTTATCAGAAAATTCAGCTTATGGTCTTTTTTTCACTGGCAAATTAATATTTAAGCAATTATGTATGAGTTTTACAGAAACATCTAGTTGGTAAATTTTCTTGTTACTTTATTTCCTGTCAGAGCAATTTATTGCTTCATTACTACAATGAGTCATTTGAAAGGAACTACATAAGAATCTATAATGAAAAAAGAACTGCAGTCTATACTAACAGTATCCATGATCTTGCATCAAAAATAAAGAAACTGGAGATGACAATGGACAATATTAAAGAAGAAAGTAAGAAGTAGATGGAGCTATTGAATGAGGTGATTAAGCAACAGTCACAACAAATAACAATTGAAGAAGCAGTAAATAACACGGGTGGGATATTGGATGAAAATGAGAATCACATTGAATTTATTCTCAAACAGAATTTGCAACTTATAGAAAAATTAGAAGATCTTGAAAGTAGGTCAAGAAGAAATAACATAAGAATCTATGGAATACTAGAGAGGGAAGAAGAAGACAACATGATTTTATTTTTAAATAACTGGCTTCCTAAGTCCCAAAACTTACCTGAAGATCTCTCACTTGGCATTGAGAGAGCATATAGATCCCTCTCAAACACTTCATTAAAAACAATCCACTTTCTCCTAGATCAATTATAGTTAAATTCATGTCAAGATAAAGACTTAGTCCTGAAAACAACCTAGGTTAACTCACCTATAAAAATAAGAGACAACTCCATAAGGTTTGATAATGACTATTCCATTTCTATTATGACTAAAACAAAGGTGTGTGTCCCTTTAATAAATAAAACTTAAGGAAAGTAAACATCAAAGCACAGCTTGTATTACTGGATAAAATAAGGATTTTTTTATCTCAGGGACAAAAAGCATTCAACACCTTAAATAAAGCAGTGGAGTTTGTACAAAAAAAGAAACATTTGGACAAGACTAAAGATATGGATTGAACACTGACAAGTTTAAAGAGACACGCCACAAGAAATAAATGGAATTTAAAATAAAAACAAAGTAAAAAACCTAGAGACAAATGAATGAACGTATATTGGACAAGTTAGTTATATGTTCTTAGTATACTCTTGTTCTAATTAACTTCTACTTATTCAATCTGATCTATTTATGGGTTATTGTTGAATAACATGAACAAAAGCCAGGGAGCTAGTCCCTCTGAGGTTAATAGTGGCATTCATATTCAAATAACAGCTTAAAGTTTCTCATTACTGTATAGTGTAATTAAATGGTATAACATATATGTTTTATACTAATAATAAGTAAATATTAGATATCTAAACAAGGACAAACTCTGTAACAATGATATTCTAATGTTGTATGATATGGCTAGTGTGAATCTGTGTGTTTTTCTTCTATCTCTCCTACTAAATATTTAGTTGTTTAAAAAGTATATAGCTTATATAGGATGGTAAACCTGCTTTTCTGAGTGATTCTGATATAAAATGAAAGGTATACTTTTTTTTTTCATGAAACAGCTTTACAGCTAATTTTTCATGCAAATGTTAATTTAAAATGGCTTTTTATACTGTAGCAGCTCACCTGATGTGGTCACAAGCATTTTATAAGTTTAAAAGTGAAGTTAAACACTGTTTTCCCACCTGAAGCATATTTAAATGTTTTTCAATCTTTGGAATGAATCTCAAGCCATTTCTCATTCACAGAAGCCCCACAATGACATCAAAGACTTTTTGTAGCTTCAGGAAGGATTTTGACCTTTAAACATCCCGTGAAATAGGAAATACTTCTACAAGGTGTCAAGGCAGAGAAGAAGACTAAATTAAACAAGGTGAACTTTAAAGTTTTAATGTTAATAAGTTTAAAAAATATCATTAGATCTAAGCTTCTTTAGTTTTTTAGTAAAGAGTGAGGTAAATGTATATTTGACAGTATGGGAATGCATGTTTGAATATATTTGAACTGCACTGACTTTGCTATACTTATTGTCTTGTCAGTTAAGATTTGGTGTCTTTCATATGCAACTTGTTCTTTTTTGAAGCCGCACATCATTAAAATGAGTTATATGATTTTAAAAATAGTAAGTTGGTAAATTAACGGTTAAAATACGCATAGTAATTAATGCATACAGTAAAAGGAACAGGCTGCAGAGTAATATATTCTTGTATAAACATAAATTCTACAGCAATATGTAAGTTATATAATGGACAATAATATATTATTATATACTTATATTTGTGTTTATAGAATACAGAAAATGTAGTTTTTAAATGTCGCTTACTATTTAATACTTATAGGTAATAATAGAGAATAAAATAACACTGAAGTGTGTATATTTGTAGGATGATACAGTTGTATACTTGATATAAGGTAATACGACTATATGTGCAAGTTTTGCTTATATTTTTTAACATAAAGGGTTAGAAGTATAGTTTTGTTTCACTCATATTGATATTCTCTTTACTTTTGTTTACTTAAAGTGGATGTTTTTGTTTATCTTATGAGTATAAATAGGTTTTTGTATATATATTTATGATTGATAGATCTTTAGTGGATAGTTTGACTTATACACAAATTAATAGATTACAGAGAATGATAAATAGTAGATTTGGCATATTTGAAATATATAACAAATATTCCCTTGGTGTCCAATTATGTCTTATATGTATTGATTATAAAAAAGATGATAATAGGTACATTTTAATTTTAGTTCAAGCAGTTAGATGTATGGTTATTTAGGCATATTGTGGTCTGATTGATTAGTACTTTAATGTTTCATTTTTCTGTTTTATTTCATGTTGATAGTATCAGGGATCATGATATAACAAGGATATGATATAATGCACTCTTAGTGTAATATGCCTATATTATAGGCTAAGGTTATAATGTTATATCATAATGCATTCTATGTTTCCCATGATTTGGGTTGTAGGTATCCTGGCAATTGCAAAGTCCAAAGGAATAGAACCAGAAAATAGTACCATTAGATAAGATGGGGTTCTGACACCATGGTTTTGTGACGTCAAAAAGACTATGTATTGCTTACAAGTGGTAATTCAGGAACTGAAACTAATATGTTATGATTAATATAAGCCTAAAAATTGTATAATTATCAAAAAAAAGGTTTTGACAATATAGTAATGCAAAGGAAATATGTTTGATGCTAGTGGCACTACAGATCCTAAAGGTATTATATGATTAATTTATATGTATAAAAGTCATAAAAGATGTTACAAAAGGCACTTTATTAATAACATATTCTTATTTATACATTTGATTTCTGTAAATATAGAATAATATTAATGTTATATACAAGAGTAATTTTGCAGTTTTAAGCACATTTAGCTACAATGACATTTATGCAGTAAAGTAAAGTTAATATGTTTCGACTAACTGAAAAAGAGTGAGTTTGAATATGTAATTTTAAATTGATGTTAGCATTACTTTAGAAGTAGTAGCAATATGATTAGGCTAGATAGTTTATGGCATGGCTAAAGAGGAGTTTGTATAGTTGCATCATCAAACTATGAATGTGTTATTTCATGATGGGGTAGTTTTGTTCTTAGTATTAGTTATTTAGTTTTAGTCATTGGGTTCTTGTCCATGTCAAGGTATGTTATAAATAGAAATATTCTTATCTGTTTTATATCTATAGTCATATTAATATGTAAAGTTTTGTCTAGTATAAATGTCAGGTTATAATTGCATGTCATTGAACATTAATGGTTTAAATAACCCAGTAAAAAGAAGTAGTCTTTTGAAATACATGAAACTTCAAAAGGCTGATATTGTCTTTTTGCAAGAAATATACTTACTATCCAAAGATGTAAATATAATGTTCTTAAAAGACTATGCTATCTTAGTTGGGTCAATCTTTAGAACAAAAAGAAGAGTCACACTTATATTATGGAAAAATTCAGTGAATATGGCAAAAGTGATTGATTCCTAGTCAGATAAGAATGGGATGTTGTTTGGTGGTAATAGAAATTGAAAAAATATATATGTTAGCTAACTCTTACTGGATCCCTGGAATTGTAGCAATAGTCTCTAAAAAGTATTTAGATACTATAACTCTTTATATGAAGGGCGAAGTAATTATAGCAGGTGAATTTAATTGTGAGTTATCAGAGAATGACACCACTGCTAATTGAAAACTTAGATTATCATCAAGTGCACAACATTTTAATCACATCATTAATAGAATGAACTTGAGAAACATCTATGATTTAAGACTAATCTCTGAATTATACATATTACTCTTTGAGATTTGGCACTCAAATCAATATAGACAACGTTTTTGTCTCAAATGACTAATACTCTAAAACTGAAGATGTATTAAATATTTCCTGTCCATTGACCGACCACAACACAATCATTTTTAATTTCACATTAAAGTCTAATAATCTAATAATATGTAATGGACTTCCTGCATATATAATAAACATTAAGGGTTTTAAAGACTAGTTTATTAATGAAATTAACACCTTCTTAGAGTTTAACGGTAATGGAGATATTACCAAGATCATTTTTGGGATTCTTTGAAATCATATTTAAACAGTAAAATTAAAAACTGATATGCATGTGAAAGAAGAGAATGGGATGGAGGATTAAAAGTGTCACAAAATAAGATAGATATTTCAAAGTCAAAAACTAAACCCAAAGATCAAACTAATAATTTAGAATTAAAAACCTCAAATCAAAAATATTTGGATATTCTTAGTCATAAGATTTCTATAAATCTAGAAAAAATAAAAGTACAATCTTATTCAGTAAATTCTAAAAGTTTAAACAAATTAGCCATCAGGTCAAAGAAAATGAATAAATTAAATCATATCAAGGAGATTTCATATAAATATGGAAGCAAAAATAAAACAGCTACTGATTTAGAGGCTATCTTAGCATGTTTTATGGATCATTACAAACAAATGAATAATAATAATAGTAATATAATAAATAACAATAGCCTTGTAAGCTTTCTAAAAGAAAACATTACCAATAAGATAACTAAACAACAAAGAAATGGTATCGATAAACCTTTTTCGCTTAAGGAAATTAAAGACCAAATTAAAAATCTTAAAATAACTAAAGCTCCGGGTTTGGCTGGACTAATCCCTGAACTATGCAAATTGTTGCCAGAAAATATATTAAAGATTTTGGTGAAAGCATTTAATGATGTTAAATATACATCAAATGTACCCCCATCTTGGAGATCTTTGCTTGTTTCACCAATACTAAAACAAGGTAAAGACTCTAAGGTTTGTGCTTTGTATCATCATATTTCACTTCTAGATGTAGATTATAAAATATTTATGTCAATACTGGCAAAGAGACTAAATAATATTTTGAACAAAATTATTAATAATGATCAAACAGGTATTACATTAAACAGGAAAGTGTATGAAAACATTATTAGACTTAACATCTTGAGAGATTTTGCTAACAACAAGAAAAACAAACTTTCAATTATACATTTAGATTTGGACAAAGTGTTTGAGTCTGTAAACTGAAATTATTTGTTTAAAGTTCTTGAAGAATATCATTTTTCTGTAGAATTAAAGTTCTTGAAGAATACAAATTTTCTGTAGAATTTATAAACTTAATCAAGATGTTATATAATAATATATAATAATGTGTCTGCATTTGTGGTGTAAATCTTTTAAAATTTTAAAGGGTACATAACAGGGATGTCCACTTTCTTTATTGTTATTTCCTTTATTTAACCATTTGCAAATCACATCAGTTCAAATAAAAATATAAAATAGTTTTCAATCGACAAGAATTACTCCTCTAAAATGCAATTATTTTCAGATGATATATTATTAACTATTGGTAATGATTCATCATCACAACATATAATCAAAGCCATGGAATGTTTTGAAGATATTTCTAGATTGAAATTCAGTCATAGCAAAACCAATACATTGTTAATTAACAAAGATCTAAAATCAGATCTAAAAAGTATAGTAATTTTAAATGGGATAATAAATTAAATATTTGGGAGTTACTATAACTTCAAGTAATAAGTAACTCATATCAGTGAACTATACAGATGTAACTAATAAAATTACACAACCAATTTCTAGTTGGAATAAACTATTCTTCAGTATAGAAGATAGGCTTGTACTAATAAAAATGATAATGTTACCCAAAAATTTGTTTTATAGTCAGCATTTAATCATATCCCCAAATAAAAGTTAAAAATAAATTCTATGTTACTTAAATTTTTATAGTTTTCTAATAAGCATAAGATTTAATTAGAATGGCATATGAAAAGTAGGGAAAGCGGTGGTATTAGCTTCCCTAATTTTGATTTGTGCTTAAATGCAACAAGTAAGCTTATTACCTTAAATTGGAAATGTAAAAAATACCATACTATTCTCTAAATTTGTAAATTTAGCAAAAAGTATATGCAAGAAAAAATTGTTAACCATTAAGATGAGAACATCTAACATCATATTGTATAGAAAAAATTTGACTGATTTACTTGAAAAATACTAATGATGTATTCATTCTTAACAAAAAACTTGATATGGACGATTGTAAATAGTTTCTATTTACTATGTTTTAATAATATATTTGTTTTGTTATATTGTGATTGTTGATAAAAACTGAATAATTTGTTTTTTAAAGAAAGTAGAATGTTGAGATTTTGTGGAGAATGGCAATAGGTAAATTGCCGGTAAAAGAAAATATGCCATATAAGAAGAAAATGATAAGATATATTTACATTGTCAAGAAGAAGAAAATTTAGAACATGTGGTTTTATAATGCAAAAGAGTAACAAAGTTATGGGAAAACTATGTAAAGAAGATTTTTAAAAAAAATATATAAAAGAATTGGATAAAATAAACATGGATATTACAAGATTAGAAGTAAATGATATGTTAAAATAGATAAAAAGTAATTTATGTCATATGGGTTATATGGAATAAAAGAATAAATGAAATTATTTTAATGGTAAATGGATTTTAGCAACAATATTAAGTAAACTCAGAAGGTGGTTATGGAAAAAGGAGTGGGAGTCTAATAGAGATGAAAATTTAGTATGATTGTGCCAACAGATTTGTGTATATACATCATTGTACACTTGCAAATATTTGTAAATATCTAAATATTTTGTAAATAAGAGTTATTTGTATATATAAATAAAGGATCCCTACTCTTTTTGATATGTGTGGGTTGATTTTTTACATTCACCTGATCTACCACCAACTCAAGCAGATGGGGCCTTGATCTAACATCTCAGTAAAAGGACAACACAGTCAGGACCGCGCACCCCCCCCCCCCCATGCTGCACTGTCAGCAATCAGTCTTATCTGGTGTGAGACTAGAAACTACAACCTTCTGCACCAAATACAAGAGTGCTACCTGTTGTACTAATGACACTGATGCTATATCTATCTGTAGTCCCAAGTCAAGGAGGAAATTATTTTGTGTATAAGACTAAATGACATGTGACTGAGGAGTTATTTGCACTATAATTTTGCTGTGAAATATTTACTACACAATTGTTCATTAATTTGGTAAACTATTTTTGTAATACCAGTTTCTCCATGATCTTCAATTTTCAGACACATGGCAACTCCAAGAGATCAATTATGAGCCAGGGTACTCAGTAGTACTAACAAAGCAATCACAACTGGCTCAGAAATAACAAGAAAGAATAATAAAAAAATAAAAATACAAAAACCTGTACAAGCTTTCACAAAGAGTGTTTCCTCACTTATTAAAACAGATGTTAATTCACTCATTAAATAGGTGTGTGTCTCCCAAACTTTTTGCATCATAGGTCTTTTTTGTCACATGGCTTAGAATCAAATATCAGATATACTGCTTAAAGCTTTCACAAGTGCTGAATCTGTAGTTAGTGTTTTGTGTTAATGTTATTAGATCACCACTTCTTACACTGTCATGCACTACCTCTGAAGTGTGCCTCATTACAAGGAATGTTCCTCATCTGGGGTCTTAAAAGGTTAAGTTTCTCAAGTTCCACACGGAAAGAGTGTGAAACACATTCGGTGTTAGCAATTTTTTTTTAACTGATATCCGTGGTAAATTATTAGTAAACATTCCACATTTTTCCCATTTGTTCCACATTCGAGAGGTAGTGTTCCTCATTTTGGAGCTGGAAAGTTGAGAGCCATGCTGTCATGCACTACCTGCACTACAGCAAATTCAAAATAATCCTCTTTATTATTTACTGATATTTGTTTGTACAAGGCACTCATACATATTTTTGCTGTATTTTAGAGAAATGATGACTTACTCTCTTTCAATTTTCTGTTTAATTTTCCAATATAAAATTCAGGAATACTTTAAAGATAGCTATTTATATAATATTTTTGAAATTGAAGTCTGTATAAACAAAACATATTTTATCTTTGATACAGAGTACACAAAGAAAATGTTTTGTAAAGATTCTTATATTCTTGGCACCTGTATTATGGTATTGCACTTTTCTTTTGACTACATTTGATTTATCAGTGAGACTGCACAGGTATGCATAGAGCAAACTTTGGGATCCATAGACTAAAACAGGCACAACTCTCTGCGACTGAAATTCCCACCCCACAAGCATTTTTGTATTACCTCAGACCCTTTCTCAACATTAGCAGTACATGTGGGTTGGTGGGGAGATGAGCTTGTATGGACACAACCTGTACTCAGACATGTCCTGCTGGATTAACGTATATGGCATGCACAGCTTTCTTCTGTGAAACTTGTCTCCCCGCTTTCCTAGCACACACAAACTGCAGTAGTATATTCACAGATACTTCCACAATAATCCCAGCATAATGGTAAGTATTACTTACGTGACCTTTACAGAGTAATGTACACATGACATACCTCAACATAACACACACAGTGCTGTAATATCTGTTACAGTTCACAACCTTATCATATCAGTTGGCATTAGGTTGAGCACCCATTCTTTGGCCTACAGGCATGAATGCTCCTTAGCAACATAAAACAGTCACAACTTAGGTGAAACATACCCCACAACATAGTTCACCCTCCATGTATCTTGCCATTGTGGTAGGCCCTCAATAAAGGTAAAACTCTACACCACAGAGGCAGCCTTGTTGCTCTTTGATCCAGTAATGTAAATGCGTGCAACAAGCTTCTGGAGCACATTCTTGTCATCATTTATCACATGATTTCAAAGCTTCTAGCATGGGCCTCTTGCTAAAGAGGTTCCTTCTAATTAATTTTCCTGAATCTCATATTTATCTCATTGCACAATAAACTAATAGAGTTCTATGAGGCTTGCTCAACTTCTTGAATTTGCATGAGCAACTCTAAAGTGCACTGAATGTGTGGGTAGGTAAATGAACCCTGTGGAGACATGGGGAATATAGTATACTACTGTCAACAATAGAGGTGCTGAAGTGCAAAACTGGTAACATAAATTGTTACATTGAAGCTTGAATGTGTTAATGTTCCACACCCTAACACCATCATGTCATGCCATCTATTTCCATGCTAAACAACAGTGGGACCACAGCTGGTCATGCTAACTACATGCCCAATGTTGTACATCACATGATGACACCATCAACATGAATGACCACAAGAACTGTCATAGTTCTCTGGACTATGACCTGCTGAATGGCCATGGCTTCCAAGAGTGCTGATGTTGATAGATCTCTTAGGTAGTACCCTAAGGAAAGTAAAACCTTCCATAACCTACTTCATAGATACCAGTGAGAGTGCATGACTGGAGACTCCTTTGAGGCTCCCCAGTATAAAGTGGATGCCTGGCACAGTCTAGCTAGCAGAGTTTCTGATGTCATTAGCATACCCCCTCTGGTGGGTAGTGTAATCACCACTATAGCAACCTGCAGAGGTACTGTCCTGACTTTCAATACCAGTTGGAAACAGAGGTCAGGGCATTGACCCCTGAGATGAATTGTAAGCATGTAGGTCTTATCCATGCCCTTCTTATTTGCCTTTTAGTTCTTTGACATCTTACTGGACATTTTCTTAATACCCTCCATATTTGTTTGTATTCTCTTACAACTCAGGCAAAAATAACAGAGAACTCCCTTCTGTGCCAGTGGAGAGGGTAATGGCTCTCCAGATGAACGATAGTGTATTGTATTACTCTGTGGTTTTGCTAGTACTTATGACCACTACCAGGGTTTTATGAATAGCTGTACAACTGTTTCATTACTGTTACAGTGCTGCAGCTTACCTATTAATTCCATATTTTTCCTAAGTACCACTGAAAGTTGTGTGCTATTTTGTTACAGTATTTTATCTTAGATCTAATTGATGCCATAGTTTGTACATGCATAACTGATTCATATACTGCTAACATTACTTTGATTATCAGAACAAACCATGTACATATACTGATACTGCTCTGCATACCCACATGCAGAACACACATCCTCAGAGTTTAGATTCACCTGCCTCTTGTAGTATGATTAGCTCTATCTTCCTATGAAGAATGTTACTTGAAGGCAGAAATGCAGAGTGGTCTCAACATCCCTGGGCTGTAAACACTGCTCACCCCATGGTATACTTTGGAGGTGGTGCTGGTAGAAGTCTTATAAGGGTGGATGCTAATGCGTTTGTCTGGCTGTCATGTTGTGGGGGAGGTGGCTGTAATGTGGGATGGGTTGTAAGGGAGTATCATTTAGGGGGAGCATTGTGTATGGGACCTACATTTGGTGGTGAGTGTAGGCCGCTTAGCAAGATATTGCCGATGCATCCTTCTGATACATGCCTGTGTTGTTCACACTTTCACCAAGGATGACATCATTTTCATGACACAGCAATGTTACTTGGGTTAAGCTATAGCAAATAATATTGAAGTTTCTGTATAGAAACTGCTGTGAGCTTTGCCCGACATGGAGTAGCTCCTATGACTGCTATACAGCAAAGGGTAATCATATACATGCTGGGTTGCATACGTAGTTCTTGTCATTGTGTACATCCCCAAAGCATGCTTCTCAGCATGTCCCTTAACGGGGGTTCACAGTGACAGTATTAAACACACTAGCCATGCCATCTGCTATCAAACAATCTCATGACATCACTATTGCCTCCACACTTTCCCATTCACTCCAGGTAATAGCATCAGTGGCTATGTACACCAACCTGCACATACTACAATACTTCCGGTAATGCACTTGGGCAGTCCAATTTGAAGTGCCCTATTAGCATGTGCACTGCTTCTATAGTAGAATTTTATGTAGCAATCTGAGTGATCATATGTGACACCAGAAATACAACTGTAATTTTTTCTATCCCCTCCCTCTGTTGCTCTGCTTCAATTGAATGTTTTATTTAGTATTTCTCATTTTATTTCTATCCATTTATGTTAACATTTTCTAAAGCATCTGCTATGGCTGTGCCAGTTGTGTGGCATAAGTCCTCACTCTGCCATCAGTGCCAGCCTTTCCCCAACAGCACTCTACCTGGCTTCAGGGTTGCCTCTCAGCTGAGTGGTGGAACACAAGGTGCTTACTGGATGGGAGTGTTGTTGTTCCCTCCAGTGGCACTGTCAGGGGGTTCACAGATTGCTACCCTGCAGAAGCTGGCAGAGGTGGTGACAGAGTTGGTGAACCAACAGCTAAAAGCCTGTATTATCCTCCTGGACATTGTCTTTGCACTGCTTCAGAAGTAGCACCATTTCCTATTTCTGTCCTCACTACCTCAGGCAGTGATCAAGGGAGGCAGTAAAAGTGGTGACTGACCTCTGTTTGGATCCAGCCCAGGGAACATTTAAACAAGAGAGGGTTACTGACCCAATCCTCATTCTGGTGTTCCACTTCCTTGTGTGTCATTTCCCTCTCCTGGTTGTTGTCCTAGCTTCCTCATCACCACTGTACTTCCTCTGTTTTCTAGAGTCTTTGGCATGGGTGCTGGATTGTAGTATATTTGCAGCATAATTTCCATTGCCCAAGTGACAGACAGCCAGGCCAGGTTCAGGTACTGTGTCAAAACAATGAATACAGGTAAGTTTGGTGCAATGGGGGTTCTTAGGTAAGGAGGGAAGTGGAATTATGTAGTTTTAAAAGTGCAAGGTAAAGGATTAGGGCAGGTTGGAATGGAGTAGTTGTTTCTGGTAGATAAGTCGTGGCTAGGTGGGTGGATTGGCAGGCATTAGGTCAGCTTAGGAATAAGGTAAGAACAGTGAAAACACTACCTAAATGTGGGCAATACATATATGTGTGTATGTTCATAAGTTAGATAAAAGTGTTGGATTTCAAGAAACATTATCTCAGTAATTTTTGGGTCAAACACCAGAGCTCCAGTCGAATCATTCAAAGACTTCTTAAATTTAATTAGACTGTTTGCACATCTGATATATTCAGGTAATTTGTTCCATAATTTTACCATCCTATCTGTAAAATAAATAGTTCTGTTCTTTTTATTACATAACTCTAAACAGAACTTGAAATTCTGATGATTATATGTCTTTGTATTTTTATATATTTCAAACCTATAAATACTGAAGAAAAGAGTCATTAAACACTATAAGTAAACAAAAGACGATACCTGATATTTTATTTATTTTACATTTGTTGATCGGGAAAGTCTGACTAGGTTCCACAGATCCTGTTTTCATCAGAGGCCCGGGGAGAAATGCTCCAGAAGCATGTCTTTAGAATGTGGGAGGAAACCGGAGTACCCGGAGGAAACCCACGTGAACGCAGGGAGAACATGTAAACTCCACACAGAAGGTACCCCAGCCTGAGAATCAAACCGGAGAACCTCTTGCTGTGAGCTGACAGCATTAACCGCTGCACCACTGCACTGCCCAGCTACTGCTGATATATCTATAATGAAGGATATAAAAATCCACTGAAACATGTTCATTCTTATAGCATAACTGCTTAATATCAGGATTCCTTTTTGTAAATGTATATTGCACTGATTCTATACAATTAAGCTGCCAATTAATGAGTACAGAATACTATATTGTGTTTCAAAATTGGCCTCACATACACCTTAAATAAATGAAGTAATCTAGCTAAGATCGTAACCTCTGTCATTGTAAAGTTTTTGAGAATCAAACCCATCGATCTCAAAGCCTTATTACAAATGGCATGCATATGATTTTCAAAACAAAAAGAGGAATCAATCCTTATATTCACTAACATTCAATAAGTCAAAGATAGAAAATGTAATATATCTCTTTTATTTTTGTTTACCAGAATAGATGACATTACACTTTTTCTCACTAAATGAAAAACCAACTGTACTATCCCACATAGTAAATAATTATTAATATTAGTGAAATCATCTTCATAATTTGAAAAAAAGGCCAGTTTTAAAATTATCACATGGAACAGAGGTAAAAATTATATTAAACAACAAAGTCCTGACCACAGATCCCTGAGGAACACCTGATCTCACCAGTGCTAGATCTGATTTTGCCTTAAATCACTACTGTTTGCCTTCTGCCTCTGAGCTAGTGATTAATGCAGTTACATAAATATTGACTAATCTTATATTGTTCCAATGCCAAATCAATGGTATGGAAAGATTGTGAGCAAAAGCTTTTATTAAATCAAAATAGACTACACTTGTACTAATCCCCATCTCCATAGCTAAAAGCTTGACAAATTAGTGAGTGTAATGTGGCCTAAAAATACTTGTTGAAAAATATCAAGCAATGAAGATTATTTTCTTTAAATGTGATTTCACTAATACTTCTCTCAAATAATTTGCATAAATATTAGTGTTATACTTACTGGATGATAATTTTGTACTGTCATCTTATCTCCAGATTTAAAAATTGGAGTAACTAATAATTCCTTCCATGATCTTGGTATTTATCCATTATAAAATTATAGAAGTAAATGTCTTAGTATACTGACTAACTAATCATTTATATTAACCAATAAAATTCCAGGAATACAATTCGGTCCACTTGATGTATCACATTTAACTTTATTTAAGGCTCTTAGTAACATCTTTTCAGTAATATTAGGGCATTTTGCCACACAATAACTTCTTTCTTCCATGAATTGAGAATAACAATCACTTGCATCAATGCCAAAAACAGTAAAATATTAATTAAATCCATTAGCTATCAATTTGTGATCACTAATCATTGACCCATCTACTAAAACAGAATTAATACGACCTGCTTCATTCCTGAAGGAATTAATATGTTTATAACATTTTTTTGCTGTTTGTGTGATCATTTGCCAACAAATTTTCATATTTTATTTTTCATTTCTTATACTTAGCAAAAGTCGCTTACTTCTCAAACTTAACTTATTTTTATTAAACTTATTTGAACAAAGACTTAACAAAACCACCATGGCTTCCAGTGCGATAAAAATCAAATTTATTGCATAAGACAAGCGCTTTCACGTAGGCACTCTACGCTTCTTCAGATCCTTAAAACAATGCCCCAATACAAAACATTTCATAGCAGCAAAATCACAGTCCAAGTATCAATTAAATAATTAAACAATTAAATAATAGAACAACTGACATTAATTACCCTCCATATAAAAGGTTAAAACCATTTACTTAAAGCGCCGTGCATCCAACTCTGGTTTAATACAAATGCTACTGTTCAAACCAGGATAGATGTGTGCTTGTAACTTAAAAATCCATTTCAATTCCATGCGTTCAAAAAAATTATTATCACCACCTCTCTTATTCATTGCAACAGTTTGTAAAACCCTAAAACTAAATGTATGAAGTGAAAATTCTACTATGTGCTTGGCTAGAACATTGCATAAATTCCTATGCTTAATATCATATAAATGGTGGTACACTCTATCCCTAAGATGTTTCGTGGTTTTGCCAACATAAAAACAGCTGCACCCATCACATGTAGCCAGGTAAATGAGCTTAGTAGTATTACAGGAGGCACGAAATTGCGGTTCAAATTCATAACATAGAGTTGGATGCTTAAACTTTTGAACTCGTGTCATACTACTACACATCTTATACTTCTTACAGGGGAAAGTACCAAGTTGTCCCTCTTGAGTTAAAGTGCAAGTTCTATTACCACATAATGTCTGTTTCATATTCTGATTGTTCTTATATATAAACTTAGGCTGTTCTCCAACCAATTTCATAGTATCCCTATCCGTCATAAGAAAATGCCAATTTCTATTAATAATTTCATGTACCCTCTTATTATCTGTAGTATATCTAGTTACTAAATGAGTTCCATATTTTCCTTCACATCGTGTGGTACCTCTACGTGGTATGTTATCACTGTCAGGGAAACTCACCGTCTCATTGATAATCTCATCCCTTAACCTAGAAAAATCAGACACTCTGTAACCGCTATCTGAAAATAACTGTTACAAAGTATTTACTTCCTGTTGCAGAACAGATCTATCTCCACAAAGCCTCTTCACCCTATTCAATTGACCCTTTATAATGTTAGGGAAAATGTGTTTAGGATGCATGCTGCTATGATCCAACAAGCTACTATGCCAACATTCCTTACGAAACAAACCTGTAGCTATTTCCCCAGGTTATCCTTATACAATTTCACATCCAAAAAATCCAGGGTTTCAAATGAATACATAGCTACAAACTTCAAAATATCTGTTGTATTTCTCAAATATGTAATAAATTAATTAAGGAGGGATATCCCCCCATCCTACAGCATAAAAATATCATCCACGAAACGTCTATAAAATTTTATATGGGTACAAAAATCACTAGTAAACAAACATTGTGTCTCCCAAAAGTGTACCACCAAATTTGCACAGGAATTAGCACAAGGGGTACCCATGGTGACACCCCATCGCTTCAAATAAATTTGTTCTTCATACATCAACACATTGTTCGAAAGAATCAGCTCAAGCAAAGTACATATCAAAATAACATCATTATTGTCAAACATACTATGCATACTTAAAAGTGCTCTTATGGCTTCCATGCCATACTCATTCGGTATGGAAGTAAATAAACTTTGTACATCCATGGTCACCATCAGTATATCCACTGTATCCACATTCTCTCCATATTTATTCAAATCATCAATAAACTGTGTAGTATCCTTTAGGATGGTGGAGATTTCTCTCACTAAGGGCCCCAGTTTATCTTCCACATAAATGGAAAGATGTTCCATGCACCATCCCCCTCCATCCACTATGGGTCTCATTGGGAGGTTCTGCATCAACTTGTGAATCTTAGGCAACACTTTGATTCGGGGAATTAATGGATATTCCACATGTAAAAAAGAATATAAAGTATCATCAATTTGTCTACACATAAGTAGATCATAAAGTGTAGCATTTACATTGCTCACAATTTTACAATATTCAGTGTTATTTAACATTGTATATGTGTTTAGATCACTTAATAAACAGTACATAGCTGCATCATAATCCCCTCTGTTCATTAGGACTATCGCCCCTCCTTTGTCAGCTGGTCTGATAGACAATGCAGGATTGTTCCTCAGCGAATAAAGTGCTTGTCTCTGAGCTACATCTAAATTATAAAACTCACCCCTATGTTTGTGATATAAGGTGTCATATATATCCCTCTCACAGGTTCTAATGAAAGCTTCAACATGAGCCGGTGGTAGGACTCTTCTTCCTATACACTTTACCATTCACATTAGATTGATTTGAACCATCTTTAAAAAACAATTTTAAAGCAATGTTGTGCCCAAAAAGTCTTAAATCAGTCAGTAATTCACTTATATTAGCAGTAGAAGAAGGAATAAATGTCAAACCTTTATTCAGAACAGAGAGCTCCACTTCAGTGAGCTCATGGTCTGACAAATTCACCACAATGTTATTTAATATTTCTTTCTTCTGTTCAAAGCTTTGTTTTCTCCAGAATTATTCCTCTTCCGTCTTCCCCAACTCATTGATCTTGATAAGATGATATCCTGATATCTATCAAATTTTATGAGGAAGTGAGATACATTTACACACACACACCACATACATGTGCATGAATGTACACCTGCACATGCACACAGACACACATACACAAACATAAATTGCTTCTTAACCTAGTCATAGTTCATTTGTTTTACAAAAAATTCAGTCTAAAACTGTCAGTCACAAAACAGACAGTGAGAAACTAACTGACATCCACATGTTATTGATGTTGAGGAGATATATAGATATGAATGCATTTATGTGTGTGTGTACATGTGCATGTATGTGTATGTGTAAGTCTGTGCAAAGCGACATGTGTGCATGATGTATGCATGTGTACTGGGTACACCATTTCTTGCTAAGAGAACACTTGCTATAAATTGACCATGGTAGTCAAGCAAAAACTATTTCATTGAAAGCCATGTTGATGACAAAAAAAAAAGAAAAAAAATCTTTAGCATGGTTTTGAGAAGTTAAAAAAGAAGAATATTGGTATGTATGCATGTGTCTGTACATACATATATATGAGTATGTCATGTTAGTGTGTGTCTGCCTGCAACAGTTATATATATATATTTTAGGGGAGAGGGTTCTATTATGTTTGTTAGAAAAAAATGTTAAATCAAAAAAATTTGAAAACACAAAATGCCAAAACTTATTAGACCAACTCCAGACTCACACAACAGGGGTTAAGGGAAAATTCCATTTTCAAGATTTTGTGTTTTGACTTTTTTTCTTTCAGCCAAGCGGTACAGAACCATTTTTACTTTGTTTATTTTTTGGTGCGACCATATGTGACAAAGGGATATACTGCCAGCACAGCTATCTGGTATTTTGTAAATAATTATATGTCATTGGTAAATATCGAAATGATTTGTGTAAGATGATTGTATTACAAATGTATTAGAACTGTGTGTCATGTGTATATCAAACTGGTTTGTACATGTGTTAAAAAAGGTATTTTGTGAAGTGCTTGAAATGTAATCACAGTGTGCCCTACTGGAATAGAACAGAAATGTACATGCACTATTGTAACTGTTTAAATGTATATATTTTAACAGTGGAAACTGGAACACAGGAGGTTAACTTCAGTCCAGCAAAACTTTAGAAAAATAACTGAAAATTAAATTATTTTATAGGCTATGCAATTTCAATGCAGCTAGAGACAGAGAGTCTGTGCTGAGAAGATTAATGTATTGTCTTGTAAGTGTTTTATTGTTTTATGACTGCCCAAAGATCTAAGGGAAAACCCATGTATGAGTATTTTTACAGATAGATGATAAATGCTGGCAACTTCTATCAATGGTTGTTTTTAACCTGGGATAAAGTCAGATGACGAGAAATGATGTCATTCTGCAAGCTATCCCAGAAGAAATATTTGAGATATTAAGTTGAGGAGTCTCTTAGTGAAACAGAGCATTCTGCAATTTGTCTTAGACCTAACAACATGAAGGAAAACCATTCATCACACATTTGCCTTGCTCTAATAAGTAAGTTATTAGGGAATAGTATAATTCTGATAGATACAGTCAGGAATATAGTAAAACTTTATTTAGATATTTGTCTTTAGTTATTTGAGACTGTCCTGCAATGTTGTTTTAAATATTTCCTGTGGTTTTGAGCTCTCATGTCATTGTGAATATACTTAGTATTGTCTTGTTCTTTTATTATTTATTATTAAATATATTTAAACATTTCATTGTGTCTGGTCTGTCTAGAGATATTTAAGTCCTGAGAGTACTTTCATATTTATTTTATGACACTGTGTGGGCCACTCCTAATACTCTTGATCTTGGTCAAATTACCATTGTATTAGTATTAATATTATGCAGTTAAGATTGGACACCCTTTGTTAAGGGCCTTAAAGTAGCTAATAAGAAGCTGACTGATGGCAGTGATAACTACCTTATAGTCTGGGCAAAAGGGAGCATAGCTAGTAAACCTGTGCCAGCCTTTCCTAGGTGTGTGTGTGTGTGTGTGTGTGTATGTGTGTGTGTGTGTGTGTGTGTGTGTGTGTGTGTGTGTGTGTGTGTGTGTGTGTGTGTGTGTGTGTGTGTGTGTATCTGTGTAAATCAAACCTCAAAGAGTGTGTGTGTCAGCTACTTGGGCAGGGACATGAAGCACTGGTTGTACAGAGAGAGTGCTGGAGCTCTTGGCTTGGACAGTCAGCTGAGATATTAACTATATAGCTGTGCCAGTGGGGAGTCTTATTGGGGATCTGGAAAAAGAGAAAGAAACCAGCCCCAGACTGACTGTAGTCTCTGTGTACCGTTAAGGGAAATTGCACTTAACGCAGAGAGCTGCAACAGGAAGTACTGTGTGTGTATACTTGTCAATTTTCCAGTGTAATTCCCCCACTGTTGCCAGTGGTAGGGATTGAGGCTCTTTAATTACTGTTCCAGTGGTTGGTCATCGCATATTAATTGGCTGGCAGAGGTGGGATCACCACATCACATACTGGGATTCAGTGTTGTGGATATTGAACTTCTGTAGTCTGTAAATAGTGGTCACTAAAAAGGTGCTTTTACTCTCAAGCAGCCACATGGTAGACAATCAGTTTCATATCACAATAGTTTTATTTATTTTGTGTTAGCTTAGTTAGTCAGGAAAAGCAGGCAAGGATGTCAGCAGAGGAGTATGGCAAGATGACAAGGGGCCAGTTAGCCGAGATGTGCCAAGCCAAAGGACTGGTGCATGCCAACCTGACTAAAGCACAAATGATTGCAGACTTAGTCACAGCTGCATTATAGACCAGCAACCAGGAGGACAATCAGACTAGCCTTGGGGATGTACAACTCTCAGAAAATGGACAGTTCAACTTTGCCTCAGAGGATTTAAAAATCCATCTGGAGTTAAAGAGACTTGAAATGGAGGCCAAACATTTGGAGCTAGAGTCAGCAGAGAGATTGTGGTCTTTGGCGGTCAAAGCAGAATCAGCAGAGCGAGACTGAAACATCTGGAAGCCAAAGAAAATGAGAGGCAGAGAAAACATGAAAAATAGATGCTGACTCTTCACCAGGGTCATGGAAGTAACGGGGAAGGGAGTAACTGAACGCCAAAAGCAATAAAGGTCAGTAAATTTCTTCCACAATTACTGAGGGTGATAATTTTGATAGTTTTATTCATATGTTTGAAAGGGTATGTAAACAGTATAATGTTGATCAAGGGCTCTGGGTACGGTTCCTGACCCCCTTACTCCATGATAAAGCTGTGACTGCTGTTTCTAAATTGTCTGATATTGATTGTTTAGACTATAACAAAGTAAAGAAAAGTTTCTTAGAGTGCTTTAAGTTAACACCTGAAGCTTATAGAAAACAGTTTTGTGAGCACAGGCACATGGTAGATGAAAGTCTGTGTGAATATATTGCTGAACTAAGCACTTATTTTCATAGGTGAATGAGTAGGTGTCAGGTCGCTGCTTTTGAAAGGCTGGCAGACCTTTTAGTGAGGGAACAAGCCCTTCGCACTTTGCCTGAGGACATGAGGATCTGGTTGGCAGAAAGGGAATGCCATACCACAGATGAGTTAGGGAAAAGGGGAGAACTATACCTAGCAAACAGGGCATCACTGCACAGGAAAAGGATACCCAGTGCTGCACATGGGTCTAAGGGAACCCATGGTAGGCAGCCTAAACCACCCCAACAGGGTCTCCCAGTAACAGGAGAAGCCACTAGTTAAGGTACATGGCTAGGACCAAGGGTTAAATGTTTTACATGTAACCAATGGGGCCATTTAGCATATAGATGTCCACAGAGGCAAGGTGGAGAACAAATGGTATGAGTGCCAGTAAGTGGGAATGACAGAATGCCAGCAGTAAGCTGTCTGGAGACAATAAGGGTACCAAACTACCACAAGAGGTTATATATCTTAGTAGATGGGAAACAGACCACTGCTAAGACAGACACAGACTCTGACCTAACCATTGTGAAGCCTGCAATGGTTAAAGAGGAGCACTACTTGCTTGGGCAGTCTACTTCAGTCAGAGGTTTAGGAGGGACCCCATTGCAAATACCTTTGGCTAGGGTTCCCTTTGATTGGGAGGGTGGAAAAGGAAACAAGTAAGTAGGTGAGTTTGAGGATATCCCTGCAGATGTCCCGATAGAGAATGATTTTTGATAATGCAGTACCTTCTGTGCATGCAGTTACACATGCATTCAGGCTTGGAGACAAGCGTGTGGGTTTGGTAGCCTGTAGGGACCCAGACAGACTGCACACTTGAAGCCAGGACTGGTGAGGTAGCTACTTCAGGGAGGGAGCTACCCTGGAGCATGTGAGACTGAAGGTGAGCCACAGCTGCTGATGGGTATTGATGTTCCCTTGGACAGAGTGACTGCAAGAGCAGAGGTGAGTAGTAGTACCCAGACTGACAGTGAGGCACCTCTGTCAGAGGATACCAGACTTCCTGTGGAAGGGGAGCTGGGAAGGGTTACAAAGAGAGAGTTGAGATAGGCTCAGCTCTCAGACCCTACATTATAAGGAATGAGGGATGTTGCTAGGGAGGCACCTGATTTTTAAGGAAAGGGGGAATCTGTATACTGGGACAAAGGGTTACTGTATAGAGAGTGGGCCCCTGAGGGAGGGCTAGAGGGTGAGAGAATACAGCAGTTGGTAGTGTCCAGAGCCTACCATCTGGCACTTTTAGCCATAGCCCATGACATTCCCTTTGCAGGTCATATAGGCATAAAGCATACAACAAGATGTATTATGCAGAACTTTTATTGGTCTGGAATTTCCAGGGATGTAACAAGGTAGTACAGGACCTGTGAGCAGTGCCAAAAAGTAGGAGCAGGAGATAAGGTCAGTGTTCCTTCGGTGCCTTTGCCTGTGATAGAGGAGCCATTTAAGAGGGTAACTATGGATATTGTGAGGGCGCTGAGTACCCCAAGTTCCACAGGGAAGAAGTATATCCTAGTGGTAGTAGATTATGCTACCAGATACTCTGGGGTGGTGGCCCTGTCCTCCATTGAGGCAGAAAAGGTGGCAAATGCTTTGTTAGAGATTTTCAGCAGGGTAGGTTTCCCAAGAAAGAGAATTACTGACTGACAGAGGTGCCAATTTCATCTCAGACCTGCTGGCTTGTCTGTAGAAGCACTGTGGGGTGAAGCACCTAAAGACCATCCCCTACCATCCCAAGACTAATGGTCTTGTGGAGAGCTTAAACTCTACACTAAAGACCATGCCATACTATACGGGCATTTTCAGACCAGTTTAAGAGGGAGTGGGACAAATATTTGCCGCATCTGTTGTTTGCTTACAGAGAGGTGCCCCAGGAATCCACAGGTTTTTCACCTTTTGAGTTGCTGTATGGGCATAGGGTGTGGGGACCTATAGATTTGATTCATGAAGAGTGGGAGGGTGAGTGTGAATCCCACAAAGAGTCTGCTGTGGTAGATGTCCTAAACCACAGGGCAAGGCTCAGGGAACCCATGGGCTTGGTCCAGAAGAACCTGGCAGTAGCTGAACAGCAGAAGAAGGTCTAGTATGACAGGAATGCTCGAGTTAGAGCATATGCTGTGGGGCAGAGGTTATAGTTCTCATTCCTGTCAGACACAACAAGCTGCAGGCAGCTTGCAGGGACCCTTCAAAGTGGTAAGGAGGGTCAGTGATGTTAACTACATGGTAGAACTGCTAGGCAGGAGGAAGGGGCACAAACTGTACCACGTTAACATGATGAAACCTTGCCATGATAGGGAGGCCCTTGTTCTAAGTATTTGCAATAGGAGGCAGGAGGAGTCTGAGGGGTTTCTAGGGCTACAGGGAGCCAGCCAGCAAAATCCAAAAATTACTACAGTCAAGCCTAGGGTTAAAGGCATATGATAGGACAATGAAGCACTGGACTGGGGTCAGCAATGCAAAGGCGGCTAGAATCTCAAGACAGGTTATGGGGTAATGTATTCCCAGATAGGCGCATTCATCTCAAGCAACATTTCACAAGGATCACTTGAAAAACTAGCTTGAGCCTTTGGGGGGGGGGGTGACAAGGGGATTTACTGCCAGCACAGTTATCTTGAATTTTGTAAATAAGTATATGTCACTCGTGAATAGCAAAATGATTTGTGTAAGATGCTTATGTTACAAATGTATTAGAACTGTATGTCATGTGTATATCAAACTGGTTTGTACAGACGTGTATTAAAAAAAAGGTATTTTGCAGAGTGTTTGAAATGTAACCACAGTGTGCCCTATGGGAAGAGAACAGAAATGTACGTGCTCTGTTGTAACTGTTTAAATGTATATATTTTAACAGTGGAAACTGTAACACAGGAGGTTAACTTCAGAACAGCAAAACTTCAGGAAAAATAGCTGAAATTAAATTACTTTATAGGCTATGCAGTTTCAATGCAGCTAGAGACAGAGAGTCTGTGCTGAGAAGCTTTTTGTACTGTCTTGTAAATGTTTTATTATTTTATGACTTCCAGCATCTGCCCAAAGATCTAAGGGAAAGCTCATGTATGAGTATTTTTACAGGTAGATGATAAATGCTGGCAACTTCTATCAATTATTGTTTTTCATCTGGGATAGAGTCAGAAGACAAGAAATTATGTCATTCTGCAAGCTATCCCAGAAGTAATATTCAAGATATTAATTTGAGGAGTCTCTTAGTGAGACAGAGCATTCTGTATTCTATCTTAGACCTGACAACATGAAGGAAAACCATTCATCACACATTTGCCTTGCTCTAATAAGTAATTTATTAGAGAATAGTATAATTCTCTTAGAAACAGTCAGGAATATAGTAAAACTTAATTTAGGTGCTTTTCTTTCTTTATCTGAGACTGTCCTGCAACGTTGTTTTAAATATTTCCTGTGGTTTTGAACTCTGTCATTTTTTTTATTATTTATTATTAAATACATTTAAACCTTTCATTGTGGCTGGTCTGTCTAGGGATATTTAAGTTCTGAGAGTACTTTCATATTTATTTGGTGACACTGTGTGGGCTGCTTCTAATAGCCTTGCTCTTGGTCAAACTACCATTTGTATTAGTATTAGTATTAATATTACACAGTAAGATTGGACATCCTTTGATGAAGGCCTTAAAGTAGCTGATAAGGAGCTGACTAGTAGCAGTGATAACTACCTTATAGTCTGGACAAAAGGGGGTATAGCTAGTAAACCTGGTGTTTGTATGTTTCTCAGGTGTGTGTGTGTGTGTGTGTGTGTGTGTGTGTGTGTGTGTGTGTGTGTGTGTGTCTGTGTAAATCAAACCTCAAACAGTGTGTGTGTCAGTTACTTGGGCAGGGCAAGGACACAAAGCACTGGTTGGACAGAGAGGGTGCTGGAGGACTTGGCCTGGACACTCAGCTGAGATCTCATCCCTATAGCTGTGTTAGTGGAGAGTCTTATTGGGGATCTGGAGAAAGAGGAAGAAACCAGCCCCAGACTGACTGGTCTCTGTGTGCTCTTAAGGGGAATTGCACTTGATGCAGAGAGCAGCATCATGAAGTACTGTGTGTATACCTTGTCATCCTCCTAGTGTATGCCCCCCACGGTTGCCAGTGGTGAAGATTGAGGCTCCTTGATTACTGGGCCAGTGCAGGGGTGTCAGGATTTTGTAAGAGGCTTAAAAATAATTACCTAATTACCTCCGGGATAACACCAGCAATGGAGAAAGAACTCCAAAAATTGTTTTTTTCATACAACTATAAGTCGCCACAGTGGAACTCCGGTCCGCTAATGATTGGCAGTAGATTTTTATGTGCTGGCTTGTCGAGCCTAACGCACAACCTTCAACGAAGGAACGCCCATTCACGCATGTCGCCACACAGAAGACGCTCTAACTGAGAATCGAATATATATCTATATATGTGTGTGTGTGTGTGTGTGTGTGTGTGTGTGTGTGTGTGTGTGTGTGTGTGTGTGTGTGTGTGTGTGTGTGTGTGTGTGAATGTGTGTGTAACTCATATGGCTTGGATCCTGATATCTCAACCCACTAGTTAGCTTTAAAGAACTATTTGTGTAGTCATCCCCAGGAAGTATATTTTTCCAAGGGTGATGTGAAGCTAATAAAAGACTAACCCCAATGACAGAAATGATTAAATACTACTACTACTATTATTATTATTGTTATTATTATTATTACTAATAATAATAATAACAAGCTACAGCAAGGCTGCACAGTAAAGCTAGAGGAGAGAAGTTATACAATGATGAGTTTGGGAAGAAAGATCATATGATCTTGTTGCTGATGTCAGGTCTCCAAATGGAATGAAGCACTACTGTTTTATATAGTAAATGTTTGAGCTTATTTGTTTAGGATGTGGTTGTGCTCTATGTAATGTACTGGTGGTGCTTCTGTTATGGATGTTTCCTTCTACCCACTTCTATTTATCATTTGTCCATATTTCTCTATACTCCCTTAGGTTATAGTGTCTTCTTTCAGCTGTTCCCATTAGGTGTCACCACAGTGGATCATCTGTTTCCATTTCTTCCTGTCCTTGCTCTGTCACACAAACCACCTACATGTCCTCTCTCACCCCATCCATAAACTTTATCTTAGGCCTTCCTCTTTTCCTCTTACCTGGCAGCTCCATCCTTAGCACCCTTTTCCCAATATACCCAGCATCCCTCCTCAGCACATGTCCAAACTTATGCAATCTCGCCTGTCTGGCTTTGTCTCCAAAGCATCCAACCTGAGCTGACCCTCTAATATACTCATTCCTAATCCTGTCCATCCTCGTCACACCCAGTGCAAATCTTAACATCTTTAACTCTGCCACGTCCAGCTCTGACTCCTGCCTTTTTGTCAGTGCTACTGTCTCCAATCCATATAACATAGCTGGTCTCACTACCCTCTTGTAGACCTTCCTTTTCACTCTGCATGGTACCCGTCTGTCACAAATCAGTCCTGACACTCTATAGTATACACTTCATAATTCTGGTTTATTTGACTATGTGCTCATTATATGAAAATGTGAAACAGTAGTATAGTAAGGCAAATCCTTTCGCACCAGTTTGTGAAAAATGGGAGGATCAGTTAATCTGTGCTCAATGCAAAAAGTGGTCACATTTCTGGTACATTACTCTACTCATTTAAACATACTTTGACAAAAATACTAAAGCAAACATACAACAGAAAAATAAGATAACCAAAAGTAGCACAGCGTTGCGGGTCCACAGAAAGATTTTATTAACACAAAGACATGAGGTTAAGCACTTTCATCAAGTAAATTGACTTCATCAGGTTCTGTGGACCCGCAATGCTGTGCTACTTTTGGTTATCTGGTCTATTTTGAGCACATTGTGTACCATTTGTGTGGATACAACAGAAAAATGTTAGGCTAGGAATGTGATGCATGTACAGTAATACAATATCTTGTTTTACTACAGAGATGTCTTTTAGCAGCAGTTTAAAAAGGATTGATTTCTGTCCAACTAAGCCTCTGGTATATGTATAATGCATTGCTATTAAAAATACTTATATCTGAAAGCAAAGCAGTTTACGTAGCAATGAAGCAATTAAACAGCACAAAATCAACAAATAAATGTGATATTACATTTTACATTTATGACTTACAAAGCATTGTATGTATTTAATGCTGCAATAATTCAGGAAATTACAACTTGCTTGCCAGACAACATTTCCACACCCTCCCCTTTCATTTTATCGTTGTGGAATTAAATTAGATAAATGCCCATTATTTTGCCCTGGAGCACATTTCTAAAGTAAACCAGTTCAGCTGGATTGGGAACTACTGCTTGCTTCTGACATGCTACACTGTTTGGTCATGTGAGTAGCTATCAGTCAGAGAAGCAGTTAAGATACTTGGCTCTGAGACTCTTCAGATGTCAACATTTGTTTCAAATGGGTCACTAAATGGCAAGTCAATGAACTAAATCAGATACAGCACAATGACATATGGGACAGAGCAACAAATGTATACATCAACAGGCAGATAGCTATCTGGAGCAAGACGTGAACAACTGTGTTTTCCACACATAATGGTGCAAAGGCTGTGACATGGTTCATTGAGTGAATTTGTAAGTACTATGTTTTAATTAAACAGCACTATACTGATTTCCACATTTTCATTTTTACATACTGTGCAATCCCCATGCATGGAACACTTCTTATTCTTGCATTAACAACTATTGATATAACAATTGTATAATTATATGTTTATGTAAAACTAACAAATTAGGCTGTTGTTAGACAACCTGAGTTTACATTTAACTTTTAATGACTTGTTATTAAGCATGAAAATCTGTATATCACAAACATCTATTCTAGGTAGCCTTAATATCAGTTTTAATTTAACATTGCTTCTTAAACAAACAAAGGCAACCACACTAGTTAGCTATTTACAATATAATTTGAAATCAGGACTTAAGTAGCAGCCATATTGTTTTCTTTCAATATATTAAAAATCTTAGTAATTGGACCAGTGGCTTCATACCTTGCATTACAATTTATTTCATTAAATATACATCCTAGGTACTTTGTTCCATGTCAGTGTGTCCTCTTCAAGCTCAGTTTCCATTTCAAAATCCTACACAGCCCATTTTTTACGAGAGAGTTCTATTTGTGATATATAATAGTTGTCAGTCCCATATGTTTAATCTCCTTAAAATTTTTTTAACTCTTATTCTCTTTGTTTTTCCATTATCTAATTATAGCTTTCATAGCCAGTATCAACAATAAAGACAGCAATGCTTTCCTCTCTTTAGTATATGCTGTTTAACCTGTACAAAACAAAAAAAAATGTCTGTACTGAGGTTAAATTATTTTCAAATTAAAAAACTTCCCATATTGTTCAGTTCATTTGTGCACTAAATTAACTCTACACATTCCCAAACTATATGCTATCAGAAAACCCTTTCTGAACCATCTCATCTCTAACATATACCTCCTGTGTGTGGGAATAATTTTTCAAGGTTCGTGGGGTATAGAAATGCACGCAAAAATATTTCCATGCAAACATTCTAAATTATTTCAATTCAGTTGCATATTTATTTTGTTTTATTTTATTTATTTGACATTTGTTAGCCGGGAGTGTCCGACTGAGCAAAAGCCCTTTTTCAGGGGAGGCCCAGGGAGAAAAGCTCCACAGAAACACAAGAGTAAATACCATATAAAAATAACTACACTAACAAAGAATTACATAAGTGTCAGTACATTACAGTATGTCAAAACATTTCATATTTCCTTGAAGCATAGAATACTCTAACTACTAACACTTTAGTAACAAAAATATGACATTAGCTAAGTCTACCAACTCCTACTTTATCCTCTGAACTCCCATAAATACCCTGGGTTTAGTGGGGCACCATCATTAGGAATTGGGATAAGCCCTGGCTGCTGTCTGCTCCTCTCCCAGCATCTAACCCCTGTGGTATGTAATTATTGTACTTGTTGCTGCTCATCATACCAAATGTTTGTCTTGATTTTTTTGGATCTGTGTGCCAAATAACCTTTTCCGTACCTGTTGCTGCTAAGATTTTTCATGGTAGGCGTGTAGTTTTAAACTCATGTAGACTAGTGTGGTTGGATTAATCTGTGGTTGCTTGTGTTTTAATACTGTTAAGGCATTTTTACGTGCCTTTTTTAATAGCCCTTATAGTATGCTTGTGCTCCAAAAGGCTTGCTGCAAGCGTAACGTATTTTGCTGGCATTTGTAAGCCGAGAGCGGTGGATTTGTATGCAAGCACCCTTGCTAAACCATAACTAAGCATGCCTTTACGGTATTGCTTGTTCTTAAACCTGAACATGGCTCCTTGAACTACGCCACACTCGTGGACTTTCCATAAGGGTATTTAAAGCTACCATTCTTGTTCAGCTGTGCTTGCTCGCATAGTGGGTTATTATAGCTCTATAGTTCTACCTTTGGAGAATTAGCAAGCCAATATCGGCTAAATTGCTAAAACCCCCACTCATGCAGACCTTTCTCTGAGCGTGCTTGTACATTTTCGAATATCTGAAGCCAGTAAAAGGCTTTTTGAGCAGCGCTACCTAAGCGCTTACCCTGATGCCTAAATCCTGTCCACATACCTACCTTGTGCTGTGTATGTGTTCAGTCACAGGTGTTTTAAGCCTATAAATGGCTTTTGAAAGGACACCATCCTTGTGGAGACTCTCAGTGGGTTTGTGATTAATCTCCTGCCTAGCTGTCTCCAGTTGTCTCTGCCTTTAGTGTATTAGTAAGCCGATATCGGATAAAATGCCATGCACACAACTCATACCGACCCTTCTCTGAGTATGCCTGCACACTTTTGCATTGTCTGAAACCTGTAATCAGCCTTTTGAAAGGCGCCACCTAAGCGCTTACCCTGAAGCCTAAATCCTCTCCACAGACCTACCTTCTGCAGCGTATTATTTTATTTTTCAGACTCTGCTGTTATAAGCCAGTAAACGGCTTTTGAAAGTATGCCATCTACGTGGAGACTCTTAAAGGGCTTGGGCTAAATGTACCTCCCTCCAGCAGTGTTTAATGCTGATAATTTACTGATATGCCCTACAGAAGCTGAATTGCTGATACAAGCACCCTTGGGTAGCAGTCCCTTAGGGCTGCCACATAGAACCCCTAAAGCTAATTGAAGTAGCTATGCTATGAACTGTATAACACTTTCTCTGTGTGCTGCACTACGATACATTACCCCACATTGTAAAGTGTAGTCCTACTGTGCCCTCACACAGTGTCCTGTTCTAGCATTGTACTTAAAGAAACTTTTTAACATGATTTTCTAATGCTGTGGTTAAGTAGGTAGGAATGTTTTAATTGCTACCTTTATTTTTACTGCTACCACAGAGGGGCATATAACTATTGCATTAAAGAGTTTTACATCACTGCTACCAAGGATATGGAAATGTTTAACTGCTATCTATAGATATTGTCTCTGTGAATGATTAGTCTAATTTGAAATGTTTGGGTTTTTGGAAATGTAAACTTGCTATTTATATATTTGTCTATGTGAATGATTAGTGTGATTTTGAGCAATCATACCTTGCTATGTGCTAACTCTTGTTTCTCATCACTACCTTGTCTCTCTTGCCTCCTTAAGTTACCTGTTCATCTTGTGCTTCCAGCACTAGTCTGTAGGAATCTAAAGGACCCTCTCCAAATATCGGCAGTTCACCTCACTGCATAACTACCCTACAATCCCTCTCTCAAGGACACCATTAAAGTATGTCTGTTGAATAATTCCTGCCAGAAAGACTATTGTGCCACTACTACATGTGTTAAAGCAAGTCCTGAGCTAGGACAGCCAGCTGCCTCTACCCCCCCACTTCTGTACCTTCACTCCCTCTCTCCCCCATCCTCTATAAAAAAACCTTTTGTCTAGCACCCACTTTTCCTTGTTGTACTCTAACTAACTCCCTATCATATCAGCCTGCAATATTAGACCTGTTCACTAGGTGGCACCCTTATCCTAGCCATAATCTCCTTCTTATCATCTCTTATGCCCAGCTACTTACCTTAATTTCTCCTGTTGTCCCTGAATTGCTATTTAGTCCTCTCACTTTATCCTTTACTTCTACTGTCTACATCCACCTTTTATAGGCTCAGTTCTCACTGTCCTTTACCCACATATGACTTTCCCAACTTACCTTATGGAGTCAGTCCTGCTGATTGTTTTTTATAACTGCTTCAGTATCTGTCTCTACCCACTCTGTTCACCCTGCGGGCTCACTCTGCTCCCCTCCCTACCCCCAATTCCCACCCACCCCAGAGGTCCTACTCTTATACTTACTAACCACACGTCTTCCTCTTCCCATTACTCTCTAAACACTTTACCATTGGCCATCTTCTCTCACATCTGCCTTCTCTTACCACTCCCCATCAATCTTACCACACCCTTCTCCTTCCCCCATCCTCACCCTTTATACTTCTATATGCTACTTACAGACATCCAATAGTTAATTGTTCCAATGTATAAACCACCCACCCCATTATATATCCTACTTTTATTCACACTTTTACTACTACCTCCTTTAGCCTTTGCCTACTTACTCACCTCCTATGAACACCCACTATATCCACACCCTCACTTCCCTAATAAGGAAACCAATTATCCATTCCTACCACTCCTTTATATCCATGCGAATATAACATCTTCACCCAATTACCTACTTGCAAAGTATCATAGAATACTACACATTAAATATAACACTCTAAATTTCAGGAAAGGTCTACTTCTATACAGCAAATTCCCTAACCCAAGCTATCTAGGACTACTACTCTCATTAAAGGATGGTGACATCCACCCTAACCCAGGCCCAACAACAACTCCTATCACTCACCATAACCACCATCAGTCACCTGTTTATTCCCTTACTAAACCATCTAACTTCCTCCTAGTAGCTCATCTTAATATACGTAGCATTAACAACAAAGTAACTCAACTCCAAGTTCTAGTAGAAGTCTACTCATTTGATATTCTTTGCTTAACAGAAACATGGTTACAACCTGTAACAAAGACAATGAAATCATCCCACCTGGATATAATATCCTGAGATTCGACCGAGTAGCCAAGAAGGGCGGTGGTGTAGCTATTCTATTTAAATCTGGCTTACAGTTAACCACATATGACTATAAACTACCTCTAGATTCCAATGCAGAAATTCTCATCTCCAAACTTCATCTTAACAATGCCAAATCCATCTATATTATCTGTATGTATCTACCTCCTGGTAATAACATTGCCACCATGGAAAATATCCTTTGCTGGCTATCCCAATACCTGCCCCAAGAAACCATAATCCTAAGTGATATAAACATTGATTGGAACTGCTTTTGTAGCAGTCTCCCTACCACCTACATTAACCTATATGGGTTTTCACAAACTATTACCTCCCCCACCAGGATAAATAAAGCTAACAAGAAAGCAAGCATATTAGACTGGATTCTCATAAACCATCATCCTCACATTTATGATTCTGGAACCCTCCATGATGATATAAGTGACCACTCACTTACCTACATAATCAGGCATAAAGCCAATACTCCCATTCCAACATCTGTCAGAAATATCAGATCCAAAAAGAACTTTAACTCTGATCTATTCCAAAAGGAACTAAGAGCTTGCAATTGATCTCCCTTAAGACACCTTCCTTTAGAAGAAGCCGTTAAATACTTTAACTCTAACTTCCTTGCCATTCTTAACCACCATGCTCCAACCAGATTAATTAGAATTAAAACCAATTCTGCCCCATGGCTTTCAAAAGAAACTAAACACAAAATCCATCTTAGAAATAAATAATGGGCCAAATGGAGAATGACTAAAAACCCTGTAGACCAACAAACCTTTAGACAATTAAGAAATGACACTAAGAAAGCTACACTATCTGATAAAAGAAACTACTACCTACAATTTCAACAAGCTAACCTAAACAACCCACACAAATTTTGGGCTAGCATTAACCAATTACTTCATCCAGGTCAATCCACTACACCTAACCCTCAAAATACTGACCACAAAATTCCCATGCATACAGCCAATACCTTCAATACCTTTTTTACTAATGCTATCCAAACACTAGCTAGTCAGCTATCACCTAATAGCTTCACTTTACCTTCCTATAACTCAACCTCACCCCCTCCTTTTCATTTTCAACCTGTCCCAACAACATATATTCTAATCCTTATACAAAAACTAAAACCATGCTCTCCCTCAGCAGACCAACTACCTGCTGAATTTCTACAGCTATCAGCCAAAGCTATCCCATATCCCATTTCCATTCTGATCAATATAACTATTACCGAAGGTCACATCCCTAGCTTATGGAAAGTCTCCCATATTAACCCCCTCCATAAAGGTGGACACTCCACTGAACTCTCTAACTACCGCCCCATTGCCCTTCTTTCTCCTTTGGCAAAGATCATGGAGAAATGCATCCATAGGCAATTACTTGACCACTTAAGCCAAAATAACTTACTTTCCAGCTGTCAACATGGTTTCAGACCTTCACAAGCACTACCACTGCCCTCCTTTCCTTTACTGATTGCATAAACAAAAACCACAATCTTAATAATCTTTCCTCTGCACTATTTATTGACCTGTCTAAAGCATTTGACATGGTAAATCACCAGATTCTCATCAACATACTCAAATCCCTGTCATTAGATGCACCTTCCATAAAGTGGTTCCAGTCCTACCTAGAAAAAAGACAACAGGCTGTACTATGGCACAAGACTCTATCTACCCTCCTGCCCATTACCCTTGGTGTCCCTCGAGGGTCCATCCTAGGACCTCTCCTTTTCTCCATATTTATTAATGACCTTCATCTAGCCATCCCCCAAGCTACATGCATACAATATGCTGATGACGCCACACTGATATGCTCAGCCAGATCCACTTCTGAACTTCACTCTCTTACCCAGAAGGTATTTAACACAATTGAACAATGGTTTACACAGCGTTGCCTTCTCTTGAACCCCCAAAAAACTAAGCTCCTCCTCCTCTCCAATCCTACTCACAAGTCCTCTCCTTTTGATTTCTCAGTTACATCCACCAATGGTACCATTATATCACCAGACCCAACCACCAAACTAATGGGTATCACCACTGACAACAATATGAACTTTGACATTCATATCAACAATACTATAAAAACTGTCAACAAAAAACTTGGCTCTCTCTATAGGATTAAACCCTTCCTTCCACCTACAGCCAAAACAACTATAGCTCACACTTATCTAATCTCTACACTCCTCTATGCCTCGCCCATTTTTACTAAGCTATCTAAAATAAAAATAACCTCAGCAAATTGGAAATGTCCTACAATAACATTGCCAGATTTGCTACAGACAACCCATTTAGAACCCACTATTGCATTAATATAAAGCAGCTAGGATGGCTTGAACTGCAAAACCTGATTAAATTCCACCAACTAGCCATTGCCCATAACACTCTTTATAAACCTTCCAATACTCCTATTCTATCTACCCTCATCACCCCCTATAAAAATCTGAAGCCCTTACGGTCATCACACAAACTTCTTGTACACACCTCTAAACCTAACAACAAGGCTGGGGACTCTCTGTTCTCCAATGCTGTTGGAAAATCCTGGAATCTTCTCCCGAGTGACCTTTCCTCACTTTCCTCTTTATCACTCTTCAAAAACAGACAAACTTTTCCTCAGAACACACTGGTTATGCCCCTGTACTAAACCTGACTAATCATCTATTTCTTCAAACTTGGCTCTGCCTACCCCATACCACTCATGAACTGTTATACCTTCCTTATTGACTATAAATACCATCTCCCTCTAAAATTACACTATGTCCCACCTCTGTGGATACTTATTGTTGAGGGAATTCTTTATTAAATACAATTAACCTGCCATTTTTATTTTTTCTTTATTATGTATTGTACCTGTATGTTGTATTGTACCTGCATTTTGCACTGTTATGATTTTTGTCCTCGCTGAATATTCTGTGCTAACCTGCAATATGCATTGTATATATGACTGTTGCGGTTATTCGTTATTTGTTGTTTTCTTGTTTCTGTCTTGGAGCTTATCTCCCCAGGCCTCTACTGAAAATGGACATATATCCAGTTAGACTAGCCCGGTCAACAAATGTAAAATAAATAAATAATAAATACTAGAAAGCACTGCATAAGTGAATTATATGTGAATTACAGGTTCAGATAAGATGGATTGGTTTCTTGAGACAGAGGATCAGCAGTTGGCAAGTAAACAGTAAAGTGAGTAAGATTTGGGCATTAGTGGGAAGGTAGGCAGTTGCCAAAAGTTAAAATTGAGTTTGAGTGGTGTAGAATCAGTATAAGAGAGTCGTGGAGACTGATAGCAAGTAGGGTCTTAATAGAGAGGAGTGCAGTGACAGAGAAGGAGTTAAGTGGTACAGTTACAGGTAGAGTTGTTGAGTAGGTATTGTTTGAGTGCTGATTTGAATTTGTGTGTAGTTATTATAATTCTAATGTCAAGGGGGAGTTTGTTCCAGTTTGGGGCTGGTTAGTAGCTGTAGAAATTCTGACCAATTTTTTTTCGAGGGGGGCTTACAGATTTTCAGGTATTGTTGGTAAGAGCTCCTGATGTTTCTTGCAGGAGCATAGGGAGTGACCAAAGTGGAGATGCTAGGGCAGGCCAAGATTTTGTATAGACTGGAGTGAATTATAGTTAACTGAGAGAGAAGGAGCTGGTGCTTGAAATTAAGCCAGTTTAATGCAGAGAGAGAGAGAGAGAGAGAGGTGACAGTTAGGGGTCAGACAGGCAGCAAACCGGGCAATTTTGTTGTATGCACTTTTGAGTTTAGTTTGTAGGGAGGTTTGTAAATTAGTTAGAATTTGTGATCCATACAGGAAATTAGGGAGTCGAACAGCCTGAACTAGAGAGACTCGTGAGTTGTTGGTAAGGAACTTTTTATTTCTGTATAGAAGTCCAAGTTTTTGGTGTTTTTTTTTTTTTTTTTGATGCAGTGGTTGACATGTACAGTGGATATAAAAAGTGTACACACCCCTGTTAAAATGCCAGTTTTTTGTTATATAAAAAAATGAGACCACAATAAATAATTTCAAAAATTTCCCACCTTTAATGTGACCTATAACCTGTACAATTCAATTGAAAAGCAAACAAATCTGTTAGGGGAAAAAAATATAAAAAAATAAAAAATGCACAATAAGACTGGTGTTATTTTACTTTTGGGGGTCAGGTAAGTGTTTAAAGTGCTTTTTTATGAGACCTGCATGGAAAAGTACCAGATGCATTCATCTGATCTTATGATAGACCAATTATGTTTTATACAATTACATATAGACTGAATGTTACTACTGTGTTTCAAAGAAAAAACATAGTTGGGTTTATTTGAATGATATATATACGTGGATGGTCATGCTGTCTATGGAGATAGGGTTTGCCTGTAGTATTTCTTAAACTATTAACCTCTTCTAACCTATTCTTAATATCTAAGGGATGATAACCCCTATTAACAAATTCATTACTTAGAGTTTCAGTAGCTTGTACATAATCATCATCTCCACTGTAAAGTCTGGACAACCATAAACATTGTCCCTTCATAACATTAAAAATTCTGTCAGGGTGCATACTATTCCTGGAGAGAAGATTATTCATCCTACAATCTTTCCTAAACATCTTAGAATCAGGGAGATTGCAAGTGATACTCCCAGTTTCATTTTTAGAAATAATTTATAACTAAAGAGGGAATTAAGTGATAAGCCCTTTAGAAATGTAAAAAAACTGGAGTTTTAAAACCTGGTCTAAGGTCTTGTAAGGCCTATAATTTTATGTCTAGTAGGAATACTTTTGTTCATCCAATTACAGGTAGATGTTTTACCTTTAATGTACATGCTGACTGTAAGATGGAAAATTTAGTTTTATTTAGCTAATTGTGTACTATGTGATTCATTTTACATAGGAAAGACAAGAAGTTTAAAGAATATGTTTTGCAACACATAGGAGATAGAAGGAAAAATATTCTTAATGCACTTTATAAACATATTCAAGTTAACACAGGGCATTCTTTTAAATTTACAGTTATAGAAATTGTTAACATTGGTATAAGAGGAGGAGATTTGGTTAATAAAATGGAGTCCACAGAGATGAAATGGATAGCTATTTTGCAAGCACATAGGTCTCCTGGACTCAGTTTCACTATACCTTTAAAACTGGCCTTGAAGGCACTACCTTTGCATCATTAATTGTTTAATTGTTTTTGTTTTATGATTGGTTTCTAGTAGTTTAAATGATGTTTGACTTAAACTAGTTTTAGGATCTAATGAAGCACATTTGTGAAAGCGCTTATCCATTTTAATAAACTTGTTTGGGTTTTACTGGATGTCCTCAGTCTTGTTGTTTGGACTAATACTTTTTGCTACTATATACTTTTTTGTTTTAGTCCAACCTTTAGTTGATAGTGCAGCTCCATTTAAAATGTTTTAGCAACTATTTACCACAGAAGTAAAAACATAACACTCACATTTAAAACTGAACAAAAGTCACATGACAGTCAACAAAAACACCTTTTCCTAACTTAAATATGAATATTTTCAGAAAAATTAAGTTTTCAGCTAGAAAAAAGTAGATTTTTTTCCCATGAGAGGAACTTATCTGCTCAGCAATTGACCAGTGTTAGATGACCATCGATCCTCGAAAGACAACAGAGGAACACTCTCTTCAGCAGCAAGAAAGCTCTCAAGGGAAAGACACCCAAAACCTGAAATTTAGTCAGCTCAGCTCAAGCTGATTAATGATTTTGGGGGTGTGGAAAGTGCCCTGAAGCTTTGGAAGTTGGTCAGCTGTTATATCCTTTGCAGGAAATAACCCATATACCTTAGGCAGCAGTGATTAATATGAAGAACACGGTGAAGTTCTATACCATCATGTGCCGAACTATAATTCATTACTACAGGCTTTTTTTGCTTCAGTTACTTTATGTCCTTTTATACTGGAGAATATTCAGTTTATCAGATGTAATTTTTATATCATGTTTGATTATTAACGTATAAGATTAAGTCATCTACAAAAGGACCATTTTCTCATTAGTGTTTTTCCATTTATGTCCAGTTATATTTGATTGTCTTATGTCTCTATTGGCTTTACCTTTATAGTAGAGTAATGCTGAAAGCAAACACATCTGCATACTTCCTTTTGTAAGCCTAAATGCTTTAGACAGCACACTACAACACTTCACCCTAGCTTGAGACCATCTCTAGGTATTAAATATTAATGTTGGCCATGTTTGTGGAAACATTAATGCCTCAAAAGATCTTTCCATAAATTTCCAACTCACTCTGTCAAATGCTTTACCATTATCCAAACCAATTAACATTGATGTATAAATTTATTTATTTGCATTTTTGTTAATTAAATTGGATAGTACACTGATCAAAACTGACTTTTTTCAGCAACAGCTTGGATGAAATTCTTCTTGAAAGAAAACACCAGAAAGTAATAAAGTTGGTGAAATGAAATGTTTTCAATAAGAGAATGCAATAAAATAACATATTAGTTTTATTTTATTATTTATTTATCTATTTTATTTCCAGTTTGATTACCGGGGAAGTCCACTGAGCCCAGAGAGTCCATTTTCAGTGGATGCCCAGGGAGAAAAGGGGTTCCTATCAGCAGACTGAAGATGCATGTTTCCGAAGGCATCTTGGTCAAACTGAAAACACTGAAACGGCAAAATATTGAAGCGGCATGTAAGCGAATTCTTTCCCAGGGAAAGAATTCACTTGGCCACTTTGGTAGTTTGCAGTTTTCGGCACTGTAGTGCGGTCTCGGAGTTGGTATATTTAAGTAGCCCCACCCCCCAACTTAATGTTATATTTTAAAGTGTTTACTTTCTTTTTTTGTTGTTGGAACAGTGATTTTTTTTTTCCCTTGGAAAAAAATTGCTGTTCTGACAGTTCGGTTTTGTAAGCTTTCGCTTCCATGGGGTTGATTAATCACCGTTCACTTACCTAAGCATTCAGTGATCTAATATAGACCCGAGAAAAGCACAAAAAAACAAAGTATTTGACATTTTTGGCAAAATAAACAAACGTTAGCTAGAAATTAATCCTCAAAAGACTTCTTAGGGTGTAAAACAAAACTGAGATGTAGAAAAAAAAAAAACACCCTGAGTGCTGAGATAAAAAAAAAAAAAAATCAATAAAATTTATTAAGCACTTTCCACACTACAATGTCTTTATCAGAATGAATGTACAAACCACTACATTTGCCTTTTTGCACCAAATAAAACAATCATATTCCTGAGATTCATGAAGCTTGCACCAGGTGCAGGCATAGCGTTGGTGTTCTAACACCAAAGATGGCCGTCAAGCAATTTAGGTATGAGCTGTTTCCACGTGCACTACCTGCATACGCTACGCCTGCACAACTCCCGAGCCTTGTATGCTAATTACCCCATGTGCAGCAGTGTAGTATGCAAATGAAGGTATGTAGCGATTCAGGAAGTGGTGCAGGCGTAGTGTAAGCATGCAGAAATGTAAACCGTAGAAAACGGTTTACATTTTTGCAAACATAAAATTGGAGCCATGACAGCCGACCAAACACATATATTATTATTATTTATTATTATTTTACATTTGTTAACCGTCTGACTGAGCCGAAAAGTCCCTTTTTCAGCAGAGGCCCGGAGAGAAAAGCTCCACAAAGAAAAATTACAGACACATTTAGTTATTTAGACATGATCAGTATTATACACACAAATTACAGGAGACATGTTTTTACAGTGGTATGCGGCACATAAACAGTTACAGTGAAGAGAACATACAAAAAAATATTAATTTTAAAAATAAAGGTAATTAATAGATTTGTGGTGTACAGCTGAAATTTGCAACATAGGCAGAATACATACATAGTACACAGGTACAGTTCATACATTGTAGATTAGCCAGTGTTTGTGAGTAAGATTGAAAACTATTATCAAGTGCTCTAGATTTTGTATGTATGTGTTATCCCTTTCACTAGCCTGGGGAGCAATCATGGCACTGCCAACTTTCCTTTTGATGTTGCCTGATGAGGTCTTTAAAGGAGGCTTTGGATGATGTGTTTTGAATGCTTGTAGGGACAGAGTTCCATTTTTTAGCCACTGAATTACTATATAGTGCATCTCCAAAGCTATTGTAGCTGTAGGTGACTTCTAGTAGTAGTTTGCTTGATGATCTAAGAGGCCTTTTGGCTGAGTGATGTTGTACTAGGTTTTTGAGGGCAGGACACTTATTGGGGAGGTAATATATAGAATGACAGAGGCAGAGCTGATTGTAGGTTAGGAGGGTGGGCAGTTCAAGCCAGTGGAGCTGTCTCAAAGCAGTACAGTGATGAGTTCTATATGAGCAATTTGCAGCAAAGCTGGCAATTCTGTTATAGCAGGCTTCCATTTTGCTTAGTTCAGTTTTGCTTGAGATTAGTCAGAATGGGAGATGCATAGAGTAGGGTGGATAGAAGTTGGGAGCGAGCAATGGCTGATCTTGTGTTGTTGGTAAGAAATGGTTTGATACGGTAGAGCGACCCCAGTTTGGCATGTACTTTTTTAATAGTTAAGTTGAGATGACTATCAAATTTTAGGTGGGAGTCTATGGTTATTCCCAATAGCTTAGCCTGTGCCACTGGAGCAATTGTAGTAGCATTAGTGGAGTAGATAGTGAATTGACTGTTAGTGTTTTTGTTAGAACTGGTTATAATCATAAGCTGAGTTTTCTTTGGATTAAGGATAGGTTGGGCTTTGATAAGGTAGTTTTCAACATCAGAGAATGCTAATTGAGTTGTTTGCAGGAGGGTGGGAATGTTTTGTGCAGCACAGATTAAGGTAGTGTCATCTGCATACTGAATTATAGATGCATGCTGTGTGGAGGTATGGAGGTCATTTGTGAAGACTGTGAATAGTAGTGGTCCTAAGATAGAACCCTGGGGGACTCCTATAGTTATGGGCAGCTGAGGAAAGAGAGAATTTTCCCATTTCACAGCTTTGTACCTGTCAGTTAAGTAGCTTTGGAACCAGGTAAGAGTGGAATTTGATAGATGATATTGGTTTAGTTTGTTTAGCAGGATTTGGTGTGAGACTGTGTCAAATGCTTTGGACATATCCAAAAAAAGAGGTGACACTTGTAGGCCTTCATTTTTTAGACGGTTTACTTTGTCTGTGAAGCAGAGGAGGGCTGTAGTGGTACTATGGGCAGGTCTGAAACCATGCTGAGTAGGTGACAGGATGTTGCTGTCTAGGAGATTGTTTAGCATCTGGGCATGGATGCATTTCTCTAGGATTTTGACCAGGGGGGAGAGTAAAGCAATGGGCCTGTAGTTATTAAGTTCAGTGGAGGTCCCGCCTTTATGTATGGGTGTAACAGGATATTTTCCAGAGGTTGGGCACATAGTTTTCAACAATTGATCTGTTTATGAGAGTGGAGACTGGGATAGCAATAGCATCTGCTGTGAGTTTCAAGAAATAGCTGGGGAGTAGGTCGGCTGCTGTTGATGAAGTTTTTAGTTTGGAGAGCATGCTTTTGATTGAAGTGGTGGAAACTGTTTTGAGGGTACAGCTTGTATTAGTGTTATTTGTGTTGGGGGGGATAGTGAGGAAGGAACTGTCCTGTGATACTAAGGATAGAATTGAGTTCACAAAGTGGGAGTTGAATTGTGTTTCAATGGGAACTTTAGTGTCAGGGGTGGTTGGTTTGGGGGTAGCCTTTTGGGTGGATTTTAGTAGCTGGTTTACATTTTTCCAAAATTTTTGCTGGTTGTGTTGGTATTTGGTTTGTAATGTTGTGTAGTAGGATTTTTTGTCCAGCCTAATGCATTTTTTTGCATGGTTGCGCAGTTCTTGGTACTTAGTTAGGCTTTGTGTTTCTTTGTTTTTTTTTATAGTAAAACCAGGCAGTGTCTCTGGACTTGAAGATTTGTTTGGTTTCTTTACTGAGCCAGGGGTTTGTAGAGGTCCTAACCTTGATTTTGCACAATGGAGCGACAGTGTCTAGGTGTTGTAGAAATGTTTTGTTGAAATATGCTACAGCCTGGTCAAGTGGGAGGGTTTTTAGGGGGGTCCAGTCACAGTTACAGAGTAAAGTGTTGAGGACCTCAGGAGAGAATTTTTTTGTGTTTCTAGTGGATATATAGTTAGTGGTTTTGCATATGCTTGTTCTACTACATATAAAGTATATTATGTTGTGGTCACTTAAGGTGTCTGGGAGACTGCCTGTGTGAGGGTACAATGTGGGGTTGTTAGTTAGGACCCAGTCAAGGATGGATTCCCTTTTAGATTTTTTATCACATCTAGCTGGAATTTGGACTAGCTGCTGGTAGTCATGGAGATTTATTAGATTACTTGGTGGTTCTGATATACAGGTGAACCAATCTAGGTTGAAGTCCCCCAGAATAAGGGTTTCTTGTGAGTATGTGGAAGAACACCAGGATAAGAAGTCTTCAAGGCTAGCAGGTGTATTACCAGGTGGAATATAGATCACAGTTGTGATGATGACCTTTTTAGGGTGAAGTTGAAGTTGTGAGATAAGTATGTCCCAATTATTGGGGGAGGGGTAGGAGTTTGGTAATTGACGGACAGTTAAGTTTGACTTGTACAGTAAGGCAGTTCCACCCCCTTTACGAAGTGGTCTATCTTGTCTAATGATATTGTAGCCGGTAGGGAGAACTTCTGAGTTAGCTATGTTTTTATTTAGCCAGGTTTCTGTTAAAGCAACTATGTCTGGGGAGTAGTGTGCTATTGTGGCCTGGAGTTCAGGTATTTTATTTTTGATACTTCTAATATTAATATTTAGCATTAAAAGATGGTTGATTTTGCTGCTGTTGTTGATTTGCCCAGGGATGAAGAAAGTGGGGATGTTATGTTCTGACACTTGTGTTGGAGCAGTTTGACTTGGACACGATGGATTTGGGCCTGGGTTGGGGTGGATATCCCCACTTATGGTGAGCCTGGAGTTAAAATGGTTATACAGATGTTGGAGTTTGGTGAGGAGTGTGAGAAAGTATTGTGTTTTTTTGGAGTAGGAATGAGAGCATATGTGTTTAGTCCTGAATTGGTCCGTTATGTAGTTCTTGAATAACTGTGGGCAGATATTATTATAATGTGTGGTGTCTGTATACGAAAGTGCATAATGCAATGTTGTTATATTGTTAATATATGCCAATGGCTAAATATATAGCCACTGGCATAAAAAAAATGTACAAAATATAAAATTAACATTTAATATATATATATATATATATATATATAGTCACACTATCGTGACGTGGAAGTGCAGGGCAGTGGTGTGCAAAGGGGATCGCAAGGAATATATAAAAATATAGAATAAAACAACAGTGAAACACATATCATGATTTCCCCATAATAGTCAGTGGCAGGCATGCTACACCATACTTATGGTGCAAGGGTTGCTAAGGGGCAGTGACAGTGTTATGTGCAGTAGCTAGGAATTAGTAGGCAATGCCATGCAAATGAGAGGAGAAATAGTGAATCGCAGAATCCCTGCTGGTGTAAGGATGCATCTCACAACGTAGCATTATAACACCGAGTTGTGCCCTTGAGATAAAGATGACATCAAGAGAGGGGTGTGTCGCCATTGCTTTAAGCACATTGGAGCATTGCTAAACCGGTCTGCCCCTAGCTAGGCAAAGCTGCAGGATGGGGTGTGTCGAATTGGCCATAGCTATGCTTAGCTGAGAGTACACAAGGTAACCAAGTATACATGTGAATGGAGACGAAAACACGGATAAACCCATTAAACGAGTATGCGCAGGGCGCACTGCAGCTGAAACAGGAAGGATATAGGAAAGAAATAAAGAAATGCTGCAGCAGTGAAATTGGAGTACAAATGACTAATTAACACCTAGGAGCCTACAGTGGGCCATTGACAACAGCTAACAAGGCTACAAGCAGCTACCTGCAGAACAGGGAAGGGGAGGGGCTGTACTGCAAAGAAAACAGTAAAGTGTCAAAGCAAAACAAAGCCGATATGCAGTATATCAGCTACAAGGCACATTTTGCCATGACTGGGTAGGGAAAGTACAAAACAAGAAAGACAGCAGGTGGATGCATGCATGATAATGGGAAGGGATCCAGGTCTAAAAGTGAATTAAAGGGCAACAGATTAATCAAAGCAGGCAAGTAGATCTCCACAGTAAAGGTGCCACACTTGCAGTACTCATTGCAAAACCCATAATTAAGACACGCTGCAGCTGGAATAGCTCATACACACCCATTGACATCAGTAGCATCCATAGCACAATACTATAAAGTGTGAAAGCTCCTCACACACATTTGTGTATTCCCATACACTCTGCACTAGTGGTGTATACAGACGGGGAACTTTTATTATGTACATGTTAGGGGCTGCCATAGCTTTGATCCACCAGCATGTGTTGGAGACTGAAGGTGGTGTGGAGGATGAGGCACAAGACCACCTCAGGCACCAGAGGAGGAGGAGAGTGTTCAGACCCAGGATAACCTACCAGGGGCTACATGATCTGGAGATGGTAGAGCATTATAGGATGGACAGGGACATCCTACAGCAACTTGTGGAGCTGTGCCGGCCACATCTCAGAGCCAGAAGAAACAAAGGGGAACCCATCCCAGTGGATACAAAGGTATGTGTAAGCCTGAGAATACTAACTACAGGTACCTTTCAAAGACCAACTGGGGATATCATGGAGAACTCACAGGCATCAGCATCCAGGGTACTACACCAGTTCATGGATGCTATGTTACCATATGGCAATGAGCACATATACTTCCCCCAAATGCAGGAAGAGTTGGCCAGCAATATGCATCTCTTCCACCATGTGGCAGAATACCCGGAGGTACTGGGTGCAATAGACTGCATGCACATACACATCAAGTCACCACCTGGTGAGCAGGATAGGTGCTACATAAACTGCAAGGGATAACCCTCCATCAACTGCCAGGTCATGTGCAATGCCCAGGGCATTATCATGGATGTGTGTGCTGGCAGCCCTGGAAGCTATCACAACTCCCACATCTGGCATGCCTCACAGCTGTATTGGTTATTTGCCAGGGGGGACATCCCAAATGGCCACCTGGTGGGGGATGCTGGCTATGCACTGGAACCATGGATGATGACTCCCATCAGAAATGCACACACACCCATGCAGGAATGCCATAATGAGGCACACGCACAAACCAGAATCATCATAGAGCGTGTGTTTGGGATGCTGACATCACAGTTCCGTTGCTTGGACATATCTGGTGGAGCCTTGCAGTACTCTCCAGGCACATGTGGCCACATGTTCATAGTGTGTGCCATGCTACACAATACAGTCCTGCGGAAACAGTTGCAGCAGGGACAGAATGGTGAAGGCCCTCACAGAACACCACCATTGCCAAGGGCCAACAGGCACAGAGGTACTCAGACCATGAACACCCTGAGCCAGCCCCAATAGGCAGATGGAGGCGTGCCCAGTATGCCCATGCCTTGGCAAAGAGGGAATGTATAGCACACACACTGACAGTGTAGGCACCTAGGAACTGACACCTTTCCCCACCTGCACACACAGTAAAAATGGATGGCACACACACAAGACTACCTGTAAATTGTCATGTATAGGCAGTCTACTATGTGCATCCAACATAGGCAGCCCTCAACTATTGCACACACAACTGCCATTGGCACAAGGTAAATCAACACCTGAACAGTAAATTAAGTTATCAGCATATGCAGATACTGTATGTATAGATTCATAGATAGGTACTTGGCCAACTGCCAGAGGCCATTCATAAGTCCAGCCAAAATGTGTCAGCTTTTGCCACCCCATTGATTCATTAACTGTCCCTCTGTGGAACAGAGACAATGGCGGGATCCCTGGGGTGCATCTACTGTTCCCCATCCACTCTTCAAGGTTTTTCTTGCAGAGTGTTAGTCAGGGGCTCTGTATAATGTAGTCAGGGATGTTGTTCCAAATTATGGGGAGTGTCTGTGACAGGAAGCTGTCCCTCCAGCATCTACCAGTTATTGTTGTGGCAAGGTTCAGCTCACTACAGTGTGTGGCTCACTGTGACATAGATTCCCATAGGTGGAGCATATCCATCAAGCCGGAGTTTGACATGGCTGCGTTGGCCAGCAGAGATCATCTCTGGGTAAATGAAATGCCACTGAATAAAGCAGGAGTTTATTCAGTCTGGCTGCATAGGCCATATGTTGGAGGCCAGTATTCCCCTTGGTGAGGTACATTCGTGAACCTCCCAGCTGTTGGAAATGTCTTCTGAGGTACATCCCACATGGGTTTTTATACCCTATGATGGGACTGATGAGTGATGAGTAAAGGGGCACTATAACCCCAGTATGTCTAGATGGGAATCCTTTAGTAATCAGATGGCCTACATAAAAGGATGTCCTAACTACTGTGGAGATATGATTGTCAAAGGGGAGATCACTATCTACCTTAGTCCCCAGATACCCCATTACCTCATCCGTATTAAAGTGGCTGCCACTTATGTGTTAGTATGTGGGTGCCTATTCCACAATGGAATGACCATGCAGTTAGTGGCACTTGGCTGGAGGCCATGTCATTGGCACCCTGTGATATTCTCCATGAGGCCGCTTGAGGGATGTCTGTGTCAGCTGGACTATCAATCATGGCTCCCAGTTCACGACCATTGCCAAACATGGTTTGCTGTAGTCCACCTGTGTTTGCCTGTAACTCTGAGATGTATATGCCAAACAGTAAGGCTCCCAGGACTGAGTCCTGTGGGACACTAGTCATGACTGGTCATGAGTTGGACCTGGAGACCACTAGTCGTACCATGTGGGTTCTGTGTGTAAGCCCGTTGGCAACCCAACCTGTGATGTATGGGTGTATGTACAGGCTGGTGTGTTTATCAATAATACCTGAGTGGGGCATGGTGTTAAAAGCCTTGGTGAGGTCCAGGCAGTATGTGTGAACCACCTCCCCCATCATCTAAAGTCTTGGTGACTGTATGTAAGATGTCAAACAGGTTCAGTAGGCATGAACTGCACTCATCCAAGCTGACCTGGGTTGGATCACTTGTTCAGAGGTTACCAATGTCTTTGTTAATGAGTGCCATGAGGATGCGAACCATACCATTGCAGACCAGGCTAGTCAGGCTTATGAGGTGGCAGTTACCATGGTCAGTTGTGATTCCACCTTAATGGAGTGGAATAACCATTGTCACACGCCATTGTATAGGCATGTAGCCTGTGGAGAGGCTGAGGTAGGAAAGCTTAATTAGGTGGGGGGCAGGTTGTCTTGTACAGTTTGCAAGATGCAGTCTGGGACAACATCTGCCTCCATTGATGCTGTGTTCTGCTGTTAGAGAGGGCCAATTCCACCTGTGTGTCTCTGATGTGTGGAATACTGTACTTTTCGGGTAGTGTTGTGGGCTCTTTAGGGGGTGAAGTATGCACTGAATGTATCTGCAAGGATGTTGGTGATATAAGTAGGGTCAGCATATTTTGTGCTATATTTCACCGGCACAGTGCAAATTTGAGTGTCACCACGTAGATCCTTGACATAGCCAAAGAAGGCTTTGTGGTTATCTTTCGAATCCTTGCGTATTCTGCTGCTGATGTTAGCCTTGGATGATGTCATGAGGGACCTACGTATCATACTAATAGTGGTCACGGACATCTGCCCTTCATGGGATTTGCCGTGTGTCTGGAACACTATACTACTTCTGTAGTATACCATGTCTATTGCAGAGGTTGACCAGACCGGTGTCCTTGTCTAGGAGGAGTGAGTCTTGGTTTACTAGTGATGGCACAATCCATACATCCATGTAGGTGCTTATAGACTGCATTTGTAAATCTGTCTGTATCTTGAGCAGTGTTTTCTCTTAGCGTGGGGGCTATGAAACCCCCCACCCCTGTCACTATTAGTGTAAATTTAGCTGTAGGAAAGGTATACACAGTGGTATCCATGGGTGGGGGAGATGCTTGGGTGTGGAAACAGTGAATAGTTCATGGTCAGATCTAACCAGTGGCCGGTTAACCTCCGCTGTGGTTAACCTGTTGCCCATGTTGGTGATGACCACTTCTAGTAGTTTCCATCCCACGTTAGGGAGGTTACCACCAGATACAGGGCATATGAGGTGATAAATTCCAGGAAGCGCTGGGCCTGGAAGTGAGTACTGGAGTAAGTTTCCCAGTTAATGGTATGGTAATTGACATCGATCAATGCCAGGGTGTGCGTTCAGACTGTCATGTTCTCCACTGTCTCCAGGTAGGTGGAGTGGAGGTCCTGGGTCATGGAGGGTGATCCATAGCAGACCACAGTTTACATTGCAGTTGTGGCTGATGTTAGCTGCACATGGATGATCTCAGAGGTATCATGCTCCCCCACTAACCTGGAGGTGTAGGTATCCCTGATGAATATGGATATAGCCCCTCCATGTCTGTCAGTCCATGTTCTGTGGCTGAAATGTGTGGTATGGGTTGTAGTCTAGCAGTAATGGTGTGCTCTCAGGAGCATTAAGACAGATTTCAGTTACTGCACAGATGTTTATGTTGTCCATCCTGAGGAGTGCTGTGAGTGCATGCATGTTGTGATCACAACCCCTGGTGTTGAGTAGCATAACCCTCATTGAATCTGCTATTGTGCTGTTTACGGAGCTGGTATTCACCTTCGAGACACTCTCGTAAATAAGGCACCATGGGGGTGCCAATAGCCTTGGCCAGTATTCCAAAGCCTAAGGCTGACACATAGGCTGGTATGGTATCATGGCATGCATGTTCCCCATCTGTGCTTGTTTTTCATCTCCCCTGTAGGTAACCTACTGGTAAGCAATAGAAAACCTTAAACTTATACAAGTCTTCTAGCTTCCAAGATAGGCTTTTGGAGTGACTAAGTATCAGTGTTCTGTATGTTCTTGCTGTACTTAACTGTTTCCTGACTACATGGCGATTTCTCACTGTATATTGTGATCTGAAGGTCTGTTTATTCACATATTATGGCTGTGATAGCCTGCACGTTAGAGGTTCACAGATAGCCTACTACCTAGCTGCCCAATTGCAATTAGAAGCATAGCTACAGTGTGTTGACTTTCCCCGCACCATTGATGAAGTAACTGAGCCTCTGTCAAGCATAGCCAATGAAACAATTCCAGGCAGAGTTGCTGGAAGCTGTTGAAGACTGGGGTTGTGAAGGGTGATAGGGGCACTTAGTGATCTAAAGAGGGCATGTTAATGTGACAATTCAACACCATTCAATTCCCCCAACAGGTCTTGCAGCTATCAAACTGGACAGACTCCCCCACCCCCTGGCTATATGGTTCTGGGACATATGATCCCAGGGGTGTATAGTCTGTT